>NC_091211.1:5024641-5324641 GCF_040958095.1 Procambarus clarkii
GACCAGGGATGCTAAGCCCCGGAAGCACCTCAAGGTAACCTCAAAGTAAGGTAACAATACTGCTGACATGGGAAGGTCACTATCAAATTAATGATGACGTGGGATGGTCACTCTCAAATTAATGATGACGTGGGAAGATTGCTCTGAAATCAACGATGATATGGGAAGGTCACTCTCAAATTAATGATGACGTGGGATGGTCACTCTCAAATTAATGATGACGTGGGAAGATTGCTCTGAAATCAACGATGATATGGGAAGGTCACTCTCAAATTAATGATGAAGTGTGTGGGGAAAACTGCTGGGATAGATATGAGAGGAGAACTACTAGGGACTTGTACTGTAATAAAAATTAAAAAATTACTGTATGCAAAATTAATTCACCTAAAATCTCCAGCTAGGGTCGTAAATCCTAGCTCCTACTTTCCTAATGACAGACTGTGGGCTGTAAATGGGCAGGTGGGGGTGAATGTGAATGGAAAGAGTGATTGAAGATTCACAGTCCACCTGCAGACAAGTATCTCACATCAGCTTGTATTTTTAATACAAGGATAAGATTTTAATAAATTCAGTTCTATGACTGAACACTGGTTCTGTTTAAATCAGGGATTTAAACATGTACATAGTCCAGCCTAGCACCATAACTATTAACAGCCAATATTCATTTACTATAAACACAACAATTTAAATTGTGGAAGTATGTTAAATGAGCTTAAATGTGGTCTAAGTACTATTAGCTAAGTACAAGAGATTATATTCAATTGGATTAAATTATATGATAACTAAGTAAGCAATTGTTAACTTAATTTATATGTTCAAGTATATATATGTAGATATATTCAATTTATATAAAGAGATTCAGTCAGTGCCGACTGAAACTCTTCCCAGAAAAAGGACACTTATGAAGCAGTGAACCTCACGAGTGTCTAGAGTCCTGGAAAAGATTCAGTTGCTGTAAGATTAATGAATACACACTAAAATATGAGGCGTTGCCTCGCCCTGTAACCAACAGACAGACTTATTGGATATATTAAAATTATACAAGCATACAATTGACCAATTAATACACTAAATAACATTCAATATACTTCTCTGAATGCCAGGTGCCTGTCTGACAAGTGTCCCAGACCTGATAACTCTCTTGTCGAGTTTAGGCACGAGATTTTATGTCACAGCTTTGCTGTATAATGTTCTAGTAGCATTGTTAATTGATTATATCCTTAGTTGCGGTTGCAATAGGTTAGGATGGGTGATGATGGTGGAGGTGGAGACGTTGCAACTTTGTGTGCTCCACTCTACACTCTTATATAGAAATGTTCTAGGATTTTTTCCTTGTAGATATATTGTCCAGGTACTCCCCCAGTTCTAGAAAGTAATCACTTGTGATAAAGATAATTGGATAAGGTGTCCTAAGCTAAATAATTGTTCGCAAAGCACCGTCACACATTTTCACTGTTTTGTGAACACACGCGTTCTGCCCTCGGGCGCCCCATAGGTCACTTACTCCCGAGTTGGCTCCTCCCTATTTTTTAAGAAGGTAGCCCTCAATGAATATTGATTGATAATTTTTACTGTCTAGACATATGATTGAGATAAGATGTGATTATAATATAATTAGATATAGGATTTAAAGATTATAAGTAGTACTTGCTAGCTCTATTGATTCTTATTAAGGATTTGATTTAATCCCTACCGGAAATCAATTCAATTGTTCTAATAGTTTTTTAATTAAGAAATCCTTCTAGAAGTTTCTGGATCCTTGAGAAATCATGCACAAAGTCACGTAGGCAACCAAGGGCCCTATGGTCGTATATGATCATAGGTGGCATTGTCATATAGGATCCAGATGTATAATGAATCTGTAGTGATTCTGATATGATTTTGATATGATTTTGTTATGATTTAGATATGATATAGAAATAATTTCTGAATATGATATATAAATACATTTCTTAGATAATAATATAGATATAGTGGGTAAAAATCTCTCACAAAGTGAGTAGGTCACTCTCACATTACTGATGATGATGATTTGTCATTCTACGCTATTGATGATGTAGGTTGGTCACTCATACTCACATCATGTTTATTAGCTGACACATAACGTCTATCATATGGTGAGGTCAACAGGTGCGGCAGGAGTCGTGGTGCGTGACGGTGGTGGTGGTGAGTGACGACCTCGCCTTCCTCAACGCCTTCGCTCAGTCGTCCCTCCACGACCACCTCCTGGTGGGGTCGACGAGGCTCCTGGTCGTCACCCGCCTGCGTCTTCACCAGCTGCAGCTCCTCCACAGGCTGCTCTTCATCACCAACTCCATGCTGCTAATTACTGAAGAATCACTACACGGCTTCAGGTACTGTTACTTGCCTTGTAAGTAAAGCCAAGTAAAGTTACTTGCTGTGTTCCATATAAGGTACTTTACGTTAAGTAACACTATGTGGAAATGACGCTATGCTCATTCATTATGATGAGGACGTGGAACTTTTGTTACAGATTACCAGCAATGGGAGAAAATAAATAACAAATGTGTTGAAGAATTCTTGCTGAACAATTGGTTCCATACAGGTGTGGAGTGTACCTACAGCTGCCATACACTCCCTGGGGAGCCCAGACGCTGAAGGTGGCCTCCTGGACGCCACACCAGGGCCTCGTCCTCACCTCCCACCTCACACTCTTCCCTCACAAGTTCTCAAGGTCTGTATATGAAAAAGAAATTCAGGAATATAACACAAGAAATAATTAGTAAAGTTAACTATGCAAATGACCGCTGAGGAGTAAATATCACAGTTCATGGAACTCCTTTGGTCCACTCTGTAAATTGGGGGTCTTTTATAATGATTTTGAGTCTTTTCCAGGTTCGAGTCTCCTGATAGGTGTGTGTGTCTAAAGTTCTACACTTCAAAACTTGTGATTTAAAGCAAGTCAGTTTATATATATATATATATATATATATATATATATATATATATATATATATATATATATATATATATATATATATATATATATATATTTATTTATATATTTATTTATTTATTTATATATATATATATATATATATATATATTTATTTATTTATATATTTATTTATTTATTTATATATATATATATATATATATATATATATATATATATATATATATATATATATATGTATATATATATATATATATATATATATATATATATATATATATATATATATATATATATGCAATTGACGATCACTAAACACTAATCATTTGTATGCGGAAAAACCACAAAGAAATGGGGAAGAGAGAGATGAACGTTTCGGCCTGTTAAAGCCGTTGTCAACACCAGACTGACTAGAGAAGGAGAGAGAGGATACAGGCCAGCACCTGGAACCTGACCAACCCATTTACCTCTCAGAATGTTTGGTAATATGTTTATTTGTGATGTGTGTCTATGTATATATTAACACGTACTGAATGGGGTGAGAATAGCTTGAGCTACCTCATCCCTTTGTGTGTATTTTACCTCAATAAACTTATTTCAATTTCAATTTCAATTTCAATCTCTAGGGAAAGGATTACCAGAAAGAGGAATGGTCAAAGAGGATTAAGCGGTCAGAGAATAACGATAAAAGATTAAAGAAAAGCCTCATGAACACACAATAAATGAATATAAAATTGTAATGAGACATTGTAAGCCTCCTTTGTAACATTGTGAGCTGATCCTTTACTGCTAGAATCCACTCAGTAAAACATCTAAACTATTGGGACCGACTAAAGAGCCTAAAACTGTACTCCCTTGAGCGCAGGCGGGAGAGGTACATAATAATTTACACGTGGAAAATATTAGAGGGGCTGGTCCCAAACCTGCACACAAAAATAACATCACATGAGACGAGAAGACATGGCAGGATGTGCAGAATACCCCCGTTGAAAAACAGAGGTGCAACTGGTGCTCTGAGAGAGAACTCTATCAACATCAGAGGTCCGAGACTGTTCAACACGCTTCCACTACACATAAGGGGCATAACTGGCCGACCCCTCACAGTGTTCAAGAGAGAACTGGATAAGCACCTCCAAAGGATACCTGATCAACCAGGCTGTGACTCATACGTCAGGCTGCGAGCAGCCGCGTCCAACAGCCTGGTTGATCAGTCCGGCAACCAGGAGGCCTGGTCGACGACCGGGCCGCGGGGACGCTAAGCCCCGGAAGCACCTCAAGGTAGGTAACCTCAAGGTAACCTCCCTTTCAGAGTTTTTTCTTAAACTGTTGTGTAATAGTGTAACTTAAAACTGGGTCAAGTTTGTGCATACCAGTACTAACATTGAGAAGATGTGGACATTGACTAATTAGGGCAGACTCAATTAAATTCCGTTCCACAAAGCCATTGCAATTGGCAATGCTTTTCGCCCCATCCCAATTAATAGTGTGATCACACAAACTTGTATGTAGATACAAAGCACTAGACGTTTGGGCAGTTCTTATACTATAAGCATGTTGGGACATACGTAATTGTAAGGATTTTCCTTATAATTACGTAAGGATTGTGAGTCTGTGTACCTTGGACAAACAGGAAAATCATTACAATTACGTATGTCCCAACATGCTTATAGTATAAGAACTGCCCAAACGTCTAATGCTTTGTATCGACATACAAGTTTGTGTGATCACACTATTAATTGGTATGGGGCGAGAGCACCCCCAAATTAGACATACCTGAGCCACACTTGAAGAGTCTTCTCGAAGCATGTACAAAGGAAGTCCCTTTCATCAGTCCACAAGGAGACATGTATTTACAAATAGACGGAATAGCAATGGGCTCCCCCTTAGGAGTTTTATTTGCTAATTTTTATATGGGAACCAACGAAGACAGAGTCTTCAGTAGCAGACAAAAACCAACTGTATATTGCCGTTATGTAGATGACATATTCGTAATAGTAAAAGACTCAGATGAACTAATTGATCTAAAAAGCCATCTAGAGAGAGTCAGTCTGCCATTCTTGGATGTACTAATAACAAAAACAGGAACCTCTTTAAGCACCAACGTATATACTAAGCCCACCAATATAGGATTATGCCTGAACGGTAGAAGTGAGTGCCCCCAAAGATATAAAGCCAGTGTTCTCAATGCTTATATTCGTCGAGCGCTTACCCACTACTCTGAATGGAGCAACGTGAGTAGAGAGTTTGAAAGAGTAACTCAGGTATTGGTGAACAACGGATATAGAAACGCGGAAATAAACGCTGCTATAAGAAGACACTTGGACCGCTGGTATAATCCTGAACCTAGAACAGAAACCATAACACCTCCAATAAAATTATATTACAAATCAACCATGCACAGTGAACATATAAAAGAGGAAAGAATAATGAAAGAAATAATAAGTAAAGGAGTAAAAAGCATTAATCCTAACCAAAACATAAACCTGATAATATTCTACAAAACCAAGAAGACTTCCGAACTCCTTATCAAAAACAGCCTGAAGCCGACGGAGAACCCTCTACAGCAGTCAAGCGTTGTATACATGTACACTTGCTCCCACGAAGGATATAACCTTCAATCTAAGCACATAGATATGACGTCGACCAAGCTGACGAGGCGTTTGACATGCCATCTTCAATCCGGTGCCCCCAGGAATCACATGAAAGAAGCCCATGACATCACCCTAACAAGAGAAATGTTGAACAAAAATACCTGTATAATAGACAAAACCCAAGATGCAAGAAGATTACAAATTCTCGAAGCAATTCACATAAAAATAGAACAACCTACCATGAACACGCAAATCACAGAACTATTTACTCTACCCACCATGAGAGTAAGGACAAGACCAGAACATAACGATGCCAACACAGAAGACACTGTTCAACATAACAGGCCAATTACACTTGATTAATCTTTGTATGTAGATAGGAGCTGCCTCGTATGAGTCAATAGGCCTTCTGCAGTTACCTCTATTCTTATGTTCTTATGTTTCACCCCCCATTTATCCCTTATGTATCCCCCCATGTTTTCACCTTTATGGTCTTATCACTGGACCCAGTGCGGGTAAAAAATCAACTAGTCCTGAAAATTCTTTTCACATGAGAATGAACCATGGAGGTTCGAAACGTTGTGCACATTGTATAAATAAGTGTAATACATTCTATAGTTTCTATAGTAATTCACTTCTTTTCTTCACCTTGAAATTACGAAAATGAGTATTGGAGAACTCCTATTTCAGCTAAGCCCTGATGCTAAGAAATTAGTTGGAGGGATAGAAGCCCTAAATCAGAAGATAGTAAATACAGAATATGCAGTCATATTCAATGAGACATATATATATATATATATATATATATATATATATATATATATATATATATATATATATATATATACATATATATATATATATATATATATATATATATATAAATATATATATATATATATATATATATATATATATATATATATATATATATATATATATATATATATATATATAGAACCTAACCAACCCTACCTATATATATATAGGTAGGGTTGGTTAGGTTCGGTCATATATCTACATTAATTTTAACTCCAATAAAAAAAATTGACCTCATACATAATGAAATGGGTAGCTTTATCATTTCATAAGGAAAAAATTAGAGAAAATATATTAATTCAGGAAAACTTGGCTTATTAGGCAAATCGGCCCTTGCATAGTAGATCGAGAAGTGCATTCTGGCTACTAGGTACGACATATATATATATATATATATATATATATATATATATATATATATATATATATATATATATATGTCGTACCTAGTAGCCAGAACTCACTTCTCAGCCTACTATGCAAGGCCCGATTTGCCTAATAAGCCAAGTTTTCATGAATTAATGTTTTTTCGTCTACCCAACCTACCTAACCTAACCTAACCTAGCTTTTTTTGGCTACCTAACCTAACCTTACCTATATATATAGGTTAGGTTAGGTTAGGTAGGGTTGGTTAGGTTCGGTCATATATCTACGTTAATTTTAACTCCAATAAAAAAAAATTGACCTCATACATAGTGAAAAGGGTAGCTTTATCATTTCATAAGAAAAAAATTATAATAAATATATTAATTCAGGAAAACTTGGCTTATTAGGCAAATCGGGCCTTGAATAGTAGGCTGAGAAGTGAGTTCTGGCTACTAGGTACGACATATATATATATATATATATATATATATATATATATATATATATATATATATATATATATATATATATATGTCGTACCTAGTAGCCAGAACTCACTTCTCAGCCTACTATTCAAGGCCCGATTTGCCTAATAAGCCAAGTTTTCCAGAATTAATATATTTACTATATTTTTTTTTTTATGAAATGATAAAGCAACCCTTTTCTCTATGTATGAGGTCAATTTTTTTTTATTGGAGTTGAAATTAACGTAGATATATGACCGAACCTAACCAACCCTACCTAACCTAACCTAACCTATATTTATCGGTTAGGTTAGGTTAGGTAGCCAAAAAAAGCTAGGTTAGGTTAGGTTAGGTAGGTTAGGTAGACGAAAAAACATTAATTCATGAAAACTTGGCTTATTAGGCAAATCGGGCCTTGAATAGTAGGCTGAGAAGTGCGTTCTGGCTATTAGGTACGACATATATATATATATATATATATATATATATATATATATATATATATATATATATATATATATATATATATATATATATATATATATATATATATATATATATATATATATATATACATATATATATATATATATATATATATATATATATATATATATATATATATATATATTATTAAATATAACCGAAAAAGTAAGATTAATAATTCTAACACGAATTTTCTCGATCTTTCGTACGTTTCTTTTCACTGTTGGTGGTAATTCAAAAATCAATTCTCCAAAATTCATTTTTATTTCTAGTCTGACACGACACTTGAGCGCGTTTCGTAAAACTTATTACATTTTCAAAGACTTTAGCTTACACATACACAACTGAATAGAACTTACACATCTTCGATTTGTTTATATCTACATTTGAGTGAGGTGGTATTAATAGGGTATTAAATTCCTAAACACAAGACAGAACACGAAACAATGGGTATTGAATGGAAGTGATTTGTAGAAAGCCTATTGGTCCATATTTCTTGATGCTTCTATATTGGAGCGGGGTCTTGAGGTGGGTAGAATATAGTTGTGCATTAATTGGCTGTTGATTGCTGTGATTGACTTCTTGATGTGTAGAGCCTCGCAGACGTCAAGCCGCCTGCTATCGCTGTATCTATCGATGATTTCTGTGTTGTTTACTAGGATTTCTCTGGCGATGGTTTGGTTGTGGGAAGAGATTATATGTTCCTTAATGGAGCCCTGTTGCTTATGAATCGTTAAACGCCTAGTAAGAGATGTTGTTGTCTTGCCTATATACAGGTTTTTTTGGAGCTTACAGTCCCCAAGAGGGCATTTGAAGGCATAGACGACGTTGGTCTCTTTTAAAGCGTTCTGCTTTGTGTCTGGAGAGTTTCTCATGAGTAGGCTGGCCGTTTTTCTGGTTTTATAGTAAATCGTCAGTTGTATCCTCTGATTTTTGTCTGTAGGGATAACGTTTCTATTAACAATATCTTTCAGGACCCTTTCCTCCGTTTTATGAGCTGTTGAAAAGAAGTTCCTGTAAAATAGTCTAATAGGGGGTATAGGTGTTGTGTTGGTTGTCTCTTCAGAGGTTGCATGGCGTTTCACTTTCCTTCTTATGATGTCTTCGACGAAAATATTGGAGAAGCCGTTGTTGACTAGGACCTGCCTTACCCTACAGAGTTCTTCGTCGACTTGCTTCCATTCTGAGCTGTGGCTGAGAGTACGGTCGACATATGCGTTAACAACACTCCTCTTGTACCTGTCTGGGCAGTCGCTGTTGGCATTTAGGCACATTCCTATGTTCGTTTCCTTAGTGTAGACTGCAGTGTGGAAACCTCCGCTCTTTTCCATGACTGTTACATCTAGAAAGGGCATCTTCCCATCCTTTTCCATCTCGTAAGTGAAACGCAGCACGGAACTCTGCTCAAATGCCTCCTTCAGCTCCTGCAGATGTCTGACATCAGGTACCTGTGTAAAAATGTCGTCAACATACCTGCAGTATATGGCCGGTTTCAAGTTCATGTCGACTAAGACTTTTTGCTCGATGGTACCCATGTAGAAGTTTGCAAACAGGACACCTAGGGGAGAACCCATGGCGACCCCATCTACTTGCTTATACATGTGCCCATCCGGGCTGAAGAAGGGTGCCTCTTTAGTACAAGCTTGGAGTAGTTTCCTTAGAATATTTTCTGTTATGTCAAGAGGAGTACAAGCTGGATCACGATACACTCTGTCGGCTATCATCCCGATTGTCTCGTCAACAGGTACGTTGGTGAACAGTGATTCTACGTCCAACGAGGCTCTTATCCCTGTGGCCCGTGTGCCCCGCAGTAAGTCAACAAATTCCTTTTGAGACTTCAGGCTGAAGGCGCAAGGGACATAAGGAGTCAGCAGGCCGTTGAGTCGCTTCGCCAGTCTGTACGTGGGTGTGGGTATCTGGCTAATGATTGGCCGAAGTGGGTTTCCAGGCTTGTGTGTCTTGACATTTCCATACGCATATCCAGGTTTATATTCCCCAATAATTTTAGCAGGTGGAGTCCTGATTTCTTGGCGTTCACAGTTTCCATCAGTTTGTTGACCTTTGCTTTCAATTCGGCTGTAGTGTCCTTCGTTACCCTTTGGAATTTAGTTTGGTCAGAGAGTATGAGGTTCATTTTCGCCAGATATTCGTCTTTTTTAAGAATGACGTATATTGGCGACTTGTCACCTCTCCTGACAACTATCTCCTTGTTCTCACGAAGCAACCCGTTCTCACACAAGACAGCACATATATGACTTAATGCTTAAAGTCAATATGTTTAATATGACTTAGTAAATATGTGATATATTCCCAGTTACTTTTTTTCCAAAACCCAAACTCTTCCTCACGTACCAATTTACGTTTCACAGTACCCGTCCGTCAACGTAGATAGCAGAATAGTCGTGATTGGTTCAATTATAAGGAAAATTGTAGTTTTCAGATCCCACATGGGTTGTGAAATTTACCTACTATTGTCCATGCTCTTAGAATATTACAGATCAGCTACTTCCTATTGAAGGCTCGTAGTTTTGTTTTGAGAAATATTAGTTGTTCTTAGTAAATTATAATAAGCACTAAAAATTATTACATAGAATAACAGTGCTTCACCAATCAATATTATATACCATAGTTTGTGCTTTACAAATCTTTAAAGGATGTTTTGTAGGAACGCTAACAGAAAACGATGTTACGTTGGAATGTCTATGGGGTAAACTATTGCAAACAGGATATTATTGTGTCTGCTATACCAACTATAGCTAGGATGGGTATATTGTCCACTACCACCTGTTAGGTGGGTAAGGGGTCCAATACCACCCACAGGATGGGTATGAGGGTCACATCCACCCACAGGATGAGTATGGGGACCACATCCATCCACAGAAAGGGTATGGGGTCCAATACCACCCACAGGATGAGTATGGCGTCCACTACAACCCACAGGATGGGTATGGGGCTCCAACCACCCAAAGAGATATTTATTTCTGGTGTGGTGATAATGGGTCCTATTACATCTGTCCAGGGAGAGTTTCAGAGCATGGTCTACATTTAAGAACAGGGTTTTGTAAGTGTAGTTGACACAAGAGAATGTGTGGAGGGAGTTAATATTTAGCAAGTTTAGGGATTTAAACAAGGGAGCTGAGTGTTGTCTGAAAGCAGAGTTAATTATTATTCTGATAGCAGATTTTTGCTGTGTGATGATGGGCTTAAGGTGGTTTGCAGTGGTAGACCCCCATGCACAGATACCATAATTAAGATAGGGGTAGATTAGTGCATAATATAGTGAGAGGAGAGCAGAGTTAGGAACATAATATCTGATTTTGGAGAGTATACCAACTATCTTAGAGACTTTCTTAGTTATGTGTTGAATGTGGGTGCTGTAGTTGAGACTCTTGTCTAGGAATAGGCCAAGAAACTTGCCATCATTTTTATTACTGATGCTAATGTTGTCTATCTGTAGCTGAATTGCATTTGATGATTTGCTTTCTCTCAGAACAATGTTTATTTCACGTGAATTCGTTAATAAACATATATGTTTTATATGTCTCAAGAAAGGCAGACATATAAGCTTCACTTTAAACACTTTACCATAGACATATTTAAAGTTCTAATGAAGATACATGTATTTTAAAAATTACGGAGCTCCCACCCCGTACAGACTGAACGACAGAGCAACTCTCTTTCAGATCAATGTTTATTTCACTTAAATTCGTTAATAAACACAAGTGTTTTATATGATTTAAGCAAGATAGAAATAAGAGCTTCATTTTAAATACATTACAATAGACATATTTATAGCTTAAGTGAAGATACATATGTTTTTAATAGTAGCGCTCAGTAGCTTGTCGGGCATGGAGTGCAGACGCCTACGCACTTGCCGATATATTGTATAATTAACAAAGATACGCTAATGAAGCCTAAAATCTTATATGCCTCCAGAAAGACCGAGATATGAACATTATTATGATTGCAACTAATGAAATATATCATGTTCGAGAACAAAGATATATCAATTTTAAATTAAGTTTCGACTCTTGCTCGGGCGAGAGAGATGGGGCGACTCTCGCCCCATCTATTGGAGATTCTGTCCACTAAAGACCCAAAGCTACTCAAACCCTCCTAGCATTATTTAGGTAATGAAGTAATATGGTATATATACTCACTATAATGTGGGTGTTGAATGCAGAACATGAGAAAACATATATTTACTCCAAACTAATATAATTTCATTATGAAATAAGTAAATAAGTAGCATCAAAGGAAGTCGACGGTCCAAGCGTCAATGTTGTGGAGCGACTTATCCAAGATATATCGTTGTTTGGAAAGTGTTTGTTGGCATGTCCAGTTGTCACACTTCTCTGCACAAATTATCACAAATTTAAATTATAATGTTGACAAGTAGAATACATATTTTTAATAAAATCTAACATAACTAGCTAGAAAACATTTAACATTTATTAAAAATATATGTTTGGAAGTTAAATCGACTTCATAGGACAATAGTTTTGTTATATTAAAAAAAATAAATAAATATATACTCGTTATTCGTTGACATGCGTTCGTTACCTAAACTACCATGTACTGTACTTATGTAAAATCTCCCATGTCTCTTCGCTCATCTCACCAAACCCTACAGGCTCTGTGATATATTGTTTAATTAATTGAGATTCACAAATAAAGCTTATAATTGTATATGTTATCAAAAAGGCAGAGCTTAGTTTAGTTCATTTATTATGCACCCCATACCCATCCTATGGGCGATAGTGGAGTGTTACAGAGGCACATAATGGGCTCAGGGACTGAGCCCCACAATTCATATAGCCAAGCAAGTTATAATCTTGATAAGCTAGTTACAAAAGTCAATGCACATTGTCACATCAACAATGGGCTCGAGACCGACCACAAGTACAGTTTATAATTTAAGCAACTGACATATATGGAGGGCTAGTGTCACAATTGATATGTTTATCCTACACATAACCTCCTCTCCCCCTTCAAATGGGCAGCGGTGGATAGGTTACAATCAAGTCGTTTTTTGCGTTTTATTCAGAGATTAGATCTTATTGGGTGAGGAAAGATATTCATATTTTAAAGAAGGCTTCTTGGCTGATGCTCTCCATTGATGGAAAATATACAACCTTTTGAAAATCAATGTTAGTTTGATCTAGATATTGTAATTAACGAAAGTATTTATGTCATCAGAAAGGTAGAAATATAGGCTACATTTAAAATCCTTTGTCATAAATATAACTGAAGTGAAAACGAAGATATATGCGTTTTGATAGTTACTTGATGGCTAGCTCAGAGTGTGAAGCCCTGCACACCAGCCAATAAATTGTATAATTAGTTTCCATATATTTTAATTAATCTTAAAAATCTATATGTCAGAAGAAAGGAAGATGTAGCCGTTAATGTGACAACATTTAAAAATATATATCTCTTAAGTTAAATAAATAATACCACCTTATCGTCTGTGTCTGGACACATGAAAACTACCTAGGTATCAGTATCCAGACAGGCGGGGATCACAGGCTGCACAATACTGATAAATTATGTAATGCACTACTTGTGGTCGATCTCGAACCCATTTATGATGTGACGACATATAGTGAATTTTGTAACTAGCTCATCAAGATTGTAACTTGCTTAGCTAAATGAATTGTGGGGTTCGGTCCATTCATTTTCTTTCTTTATTATGCACCCCATAATACCCATTCCGTGGGCGGTGATGTAAAGGATTACAGAAGCACATAATCGGTTCAGGAACTGAACTCTCTAGTTCGTTTAGCTAAGCAAATAACAATCTTTTGACGCTAGTTACAAAATTATTAATGTACACATACATGTACATATACATACGTATACATATATACATACACATACATATTTAATCAACCAAACAAATACACACATCAGTAATCTTTTGTCACAAGTAATTCAACAAAAGGCTCACAACAGTCACTATAAAAGGCACTTTACGTCTATGA
This sequence comes from Procambarus clarkii, assembly GCF_040958095.1. Lineage (NCBI taxonomy): Eukaryota > Metazoa > Arthropoda > Malacostraca > Decapoda > Cambaridae > Procambarus > Procambarus clarkii. The sequence goes on from NC_091211.1 coordinate 5,038,269, forward strand.
GGAGTCGCAGTTACTAGTCTTGCTCCACACCCACCCAACTGGGCGGCAGCTTTACAGTCATTTGCTGCATACTTACCCAACTGGGCGGCAGCTTTACAGTCATGTGCTGCACACATACCCGACTGGGCGGCAGCTTTACAGTCATGTGCTGCACACATACCCAACTGGGTGGCAGCTTTACAGTCATGTGCTCCACACCCACCCAACTAGGCGGCAGCTTTACAGTCATTTGCTGCATACTTACCCAACTAGGCGGCAGCTTTACAGTCATGTGCTCCACACCCACCCAACTGGGCGGCAGCTTTACAGTCATGTGCATGCATTACCTACAGTAAGCAAATTTTGGATACTTCGCTAAGATTTCGAGCAGCACATCATTATGAATGAAGTACTTATACACATTTCATGGACACTATTGATGTTGTTATCTTTAAATTCCGCGATTTTTTCGCATTCCATTATATAATGACGCAAAGTATGCGAATAGTTCTGCTGACAGAGTATACATTTAGTCAAATCTACATCATCAGATGTTACAAATTCCCAGAGGTACTTGTAGCCGAGCCTAAACCTAGCAGTGGTAACATCTAGAAGTCTGCTAACATTATTGGATGACCCATAGACGTGCGATTCATCAAAGTTTATACAATATTGTGAAATTGAGAGTCAGTGTTGTAACATAAATTGGTAAATCATAAATAGTGTAAGTTAAGAATCTGATGCATGTGTGTGTGTTGGGAGGGGGGGGGGTATACCCTTGGTAAGCGAGAGTGGAAAGTAACCTTACACGTTCTGCGGTCAATGTGGGGGGGGGGCGAGGGAGGGTGCGGTCAATGTGGGGGGGGGCGAGGGAGGGTGGGAGAGTCAAATCCCCCCTCCAACATCTGGGTATAGTACCAGCAGCCTCCACAACACTCCATCAGCCTCCAGCTGATGCTTGTAGATGCCTCATCTAACCTCACCTATGTCACACATTAACCTACAGTTCCTGTGATAATTAAACTCATCACAGTGGCGTCTCACCAATATAAACTGTATTGGATTTTGTCCCGAAATAGCTATATGCTGACTGGACGTGTATGTATGTATGTATGTATGTATGTATGTATGTATGTATGTATGAATGTATGTACGCATGTATGTATGTATGTATGTATGTATGTACGCATGTATGTATGTATGTATGTATGTATGTATGTATGTATGTATGTATGTATGTATGTATGTATGTATGTATGTATGTATGTATGAATGTATGTATGTATGTATGTATGTATGTATGTATGTATGTATGTATGTATGTATGTATGTATGTATGTATGTATGTATGTATGTATGTATGTATGTATGTGTGTATGTATTCCCAATCACGTTAAAGACTCCTCCTCTATCATCCAATTAAAAAGAAAAACAACTATGTACTAAATAATCAACTCCTTGTAACTTTAATTATGCTGACCTTCCTATCTGCATTCAGACTGTGCCTACCATCACTATAGGTGATTATAACGCTAGACATAGGAATATTGGTAATTCGCAGTTCAGTAATCGTAACGGCAACCAACTGGTGTCACTATTAGGTAGTCACGATGATGCACAGATTGTGGGTGACCTTGAACCAACGAATATCTACGGGGGTATTCTTGATCTATGTCTCGGTTTCAACGTCGCCCACACCGTGTGCGCCTCGTCAATAGTGCCAGATATGGCGTCTGATCATCTGGGCATATTAGCCACTGTAAGCATTGGAAGCTCTATCCTCCCTGGCGGAATGTTCAAGCGGAAGAGGCTGGCTGTGCCCATCGATCAACGAGACAATTTTGTTGCCCATGTGTCAGATTGGTGCAGTTCATCTGAGCTTTCATCAGTTGAAGATTTTAACAATGAGCTCACAGATACTATCGACCAGTTTATAGAAACACTTGATCCATCGTCCAGGCCACGTAACCCAAATTACACTGGTCATAGCACTTATGCTTATTATAATGATTCTAAATTGCATGCACTAAAACGCACTGCCAGAATAATTGGACCAGCTTATAGAAGGACCCGCACTGCTGAAATGCTTCGGCTCTTTCAAGCGGCTCTGGCTAAGGCCAGGGAACGTATGGTGGAGCTGAGGCAGACAGACTGGTAAACTTTTGTCCGTGGTCTCAATTCTCACACGCCACTAAGTCGAGCATGGAAGGATATCAACAAGATCAAAGGGAAAAATGCTGCAGAGATCTCGTACCCTAATCCTCTACACAGAACAAATGAGCTTGTTGATGCTTGGGCCACGACTTCCAGCCTTGACAGTCTTCCTCTACCCTCACAGAATGAATTAAATAATAGATATACTGATAGGGCAAGACTCCTTGACTTCATGCGTCATCAAGAGGATGACTGTGACATGTTTTTTACTGAATACGAACTAGATTCTGCTGTACTTAAAGGCAAAGCTACATCACCCGGGGAGGATGGAGTTACTTACGGCATACTGCATATGCTTCTGTTAGTTCCAGGGAATCCCTTGCTTCAATTGTATAATATGAGCTATGTTACTGGGGAGCTTCCTAAGTCATGGACCAACAGTGTTATTATTCCCATTCCTAAACCTCACCAGCCGAGTGCTTTTCGCCCAATCTCCCTCACTAGTTGTCTCTATAAGTGTCTTGAGAGGATGTTCTCAACCGTCTCCTTTACAAAATTAATAATATGTTGTCTCCCCAGATATATGGCTTTACGCATGGAAAAAGTGTACATCACTGTATTACCACATTCCTCACCCTGCATACTGATAGGTCATATACCACTTTCCTAGATCTTAAGTCAGCCTTTGACATTGCTAACCCACACGTCATTCTGAGAGAATTTGCTAAAATGAATGTAGGAGGATGGCTTCTACGGTGGATAAGAGGCTATCTATCCAACAGGAAGTCATCTGTACTGTTCCAAGGGCATAGGCGTGTAACAAGAGATTTTGAACTTGGCACTCCACAGGGAGGTGTCCTCAGTCGTACTCTGTTCAATGTGTTAATCAATGCACTTTTAAACTTAGTAACTAGAAGGTCCAGCGAACACATCATTAGCTATGTGGATGATATACTGATCCACACCAATGGGTATACCAACACCCAAAATGTTCTGAACTCTGTATTGTACACATGTCAGGAACTATGATTAGTCATCTCAGTAGAGAAAACAAAGATCCTGAACCGACACCCACCCAGACGGGGTGGGGCCGTTCGCAAAATGCAGTTACATGATGGCTCTCTGCTCGACTATGTTACCAGATACAAATACCTTGGTCTTGAGGTTCTACTGTACCGCAATGTTTTAGCCAGACTGGGTCGCCAACGTAGAGAGAGGTTCCGTGCTCTCAAGGCTGTGGCAGGCTGTGGCAGGCAAACACAACTGTACCGTACAGTGTTATATATTTATTTCAGTTTGAACAATTTTTAACATTAAAGGATAAATCCTTTAATTGGTTGAAATTGGTTTTAACTTTCGAAATCTAATTTGTTGATGTTAAATAATATAAGGTTCAAATTTATTAAGATACATACTTTAAAAACTATTTCTATTTGATACCAACAGTATCACGTTAAGAGAAGCGTCTCGCCTTGCTAACCCAAGTATAAAATATATAAAGAAACGGTGCAACTGTACTGGTATCTGCAGTACAAATATATGTCCCTATTTAAAGAAAAAATAAACTACACCAATCACTGCCACTCCTCACACCAATGCAACAATAAGGAGAGTGATAACAGTGCTTCACATTCGACAATGTTAAATTATTTAACAGATGACGAGATAATGAACATTGGAACAAATGTACAGCTCTCTGACCTTCATATAAAATCTGCATGTGACCTCATCAAACAAACTGTGCCAAGCGTAGAAGGCCTTCATGACCCAGCGTTGTAGCGGGACCTCTCCTGGCCAGTTACAATTGGTGAATTTATTCAAATTATCCAAGTTGATGGTTGTCACTGGGTCACCAACCATCAACGTTTCCAACATTGGAGTAACGGGACAAATTAACATATACGACACCAGGCATAAATTACCATCCAAATCCTCTGAAGTTATCTTGTATGCTCTTGCTAATTGCCAGGATACCTGGTTGATACCTGGTTGATGGGGTTCTGGGAGTTCTTCTACTCCCCAAGCTCGGCCCGAGGCCAGGCTTGACTTGTGAGAGTTTGGTCCACCAGGCTGTTGCTTGGAGCGGCCCGCAGGCCCACGTACCCACCACAGCCCGGTTGGTCCGGCACTCCTTGGAGGAATAAATCTAGTTTCCTCTTGAAAATGTCTTGGATGATAAGCTGATATGCAATGTAATGAATGTCAGCAGACACAGGGACTCAAGTATGAGTGGGGTATATGCTGCGGCGTTTACTGCATCACTTGCAAGTGGTGTAGATCCGGTGAACCTCGTATGATGTGCAGAATATGAGACAACATCTTCAAGAGAACTTCAAAGGAAAGTATCTCATCTCATTCCCTGCAGCTCAGACACTGAGAAGAAAACGAATCATCTGGTCATGCTCGATGGAAGTGTACTGCATTTGCAGAAAGCCAAATGATTTGAAGCTGATGGTATGCTGTGACCGTTACAATATTTGGCACCATGGATCATGTGTAAGTGTTACAGAATGTAATGATGATTCGTGGATTTGTTTCTTGTGCGCTAGCAAGTTGTGAATTATAATTTAAAATAATTAATACATTATTATTATTATTATTATTATTATTATAACTTTTACCAAATGCTTTGCTGAATCAAATAATGTTATTACTTTCAATGTGTTACAATAGCATAATTAAGTGCTGCAAGTGTTGGGTCTTTTATATAGTCGGTATTTGTTATATTCTGTACTCTTTTTATGTTATTTAAATTTCAAATAGAAATAGTTTTTAAAGTATGTATCTTAATAAATTTGAACCTTATATTATTTAACATCAACAAATTAGATTTCGAATATTAAAACCAATTTCAACCAATTAAAGGATTTATCCTTTAATGTTAAAAATTGTTCAAACTGAAATAAATATATAACACTGTACGGTACAGTTGTGTTTAATTATGTTTTGTGATTCCTTTGGAAAAGGTATTTGTGCACCAAGTACTACTAGGTCATTATGAGATATGCTGAATGTTGTCAATATACCATCTGAATACACTTCACTTTGCGTTAATCATTGGACGTCCTAATGATTAAGGTCCCCAAAAGGACTTAATCAGACCTCAGTGGACATTTTTACTCTCACTCTCTCTCTCTCTCTCTCTCTCTCAGAGCATCCCCTTGTGTGTTGTATGTGGGTGCTGAAGTTCAGTCTCTTCTCTATGTATAGGTGAAGGAACTTTCCATAATTGTTATTGCTAATGTTTACTTGTAATACTGGGTATACATCCGGTGTTCTTACCCTCGACCGCGGAGAGGGTAAGCCGCGGCCGTATGGTCTGAAACCCACAAATATTTACAATGGGGAGGGGGGGGGGATAACATTTCCTCTTCAAGCACGCGCACACAAATGAACTATGTTACTTAACTGGAAGCACTCGTACAACATAATTTACACGATTTCTCAGGATAATTATACTTCTTACCAGCATATATACAGTATAGTATCTAGGAGGTTCTCTTCAATGATATCTAAGATAATTAAAAGAACCCAAGCAAACTACTATGGAAATGTGCAGGACAAACATATCAATTGTGACACTAGCTCTCCACTTATGGCATTTTCTTAATTTAGAAACTGTACTTGTGGTCGATCTGGAACCCATGTTGTTGATGTGACGATGTGTTATGAATTTTGTGGCTAGCTCCTCAAGATTGTAACTTGCTTAGATAAATAAATTGTGTGTTCAGTCCCTGAACCCATTATGTGATAAATTAACTAAACTAAAAACTATAGTATGGCGACGAAACCTGAACTGCATAATGTAAATAGGGATTAACCAGAAAAAGATATAGGTGAAGAATAACACCAGGTAACTGTAAAGCTGCCACCCAGTTGGGTATGTGTGCAGCACATGACTGTAAAGCTGCCGCCCAGTCGGGTATGTGTGCAGCACATGACTGTAAAGCTGCCGCCCAGTTGGGTAAGTATGCAGCAAATGACTGTAAAGCTGCCGCCCAGTTGGGTGGGTGTGGAGCAAGACTAGTAACTGCGACTCCTCATAGACGTAAAGTGCCTTTTATAGTGACTGTTGTGAGCCTTTTGTTGAATTACTTGTGACAAAAGATTACTGATGTGTGTATTTGTTTGGTTCATTAAATATGTATGTGTATGTATATATGTATACGTATGTATATGTACATGTATGTGTACATTAATAATTTTGTAACTAGCGTCAAAAGATTGTTATTTGCTTAGCTAAACGAACTAGAGAGTTCAGTTCCTGAACCGATTATGTGCCTCTGTAATCCTTTACATCACCGCCCACGGAATGGGTATTATGGGGTGCATAATAAAGAAAGAAAATGAATGGACCGAACCCCACAATTCATTTAGCTAAGCAAGTTACAATCTTGATGAGCTAGTTACAAAATTCACTATATGTCGTCACATCATAAATGGGTTCGAGATCGACCACAAGTAGTGCATTACATAATTTATCAGTATTGTGCAGCCTGTGATCCCCGCCTGTCTGGATACTGATACCTAGGTAGTTTTCATGTGTCCAGACACAGACGATAAGGTGGTATTATTTATTTAACTTAAGAGATATATATTTTTAAATGTTGTCACATTAACGGCTACATCTTCCTTTCTTCTGACATATAGATTTTTAAGATTAATTAAAATATATGGAAACTAATTATACAATTTATTGGCTGGTGTGCAGGGCTTCACACTCTCAGAGCTAGCCATCAAGTAACTATCAAAATGCATATATCTTCGTTTTCACTTCAGTTATATTTATGACAAAGGATTTTAAATGTAGCCTATATTTCTACCTTTCTGATGACATAAATACTTTCGTTAATTACAATATCTAGATCAAACTAACATTGATTTTCAAAAGGTTGTATATTTTCCATCAATGGAGAGCATCAGCCAAGAAGCCTTCTTTAAAATATGAATATCTTTCCTCACCCAATAAGATCTAATCTCTGAATAAAACGCAAAAAACGACTTGATTGTAACCTATCCACCGCTGCCCATTTGAAGGGGGAGAGGAGGTTATGTGTAGGATAAACATATCAATTGTGACACTAGCCCTCCATATATGTCAGTTGCTTAAATTATAAACTGTACTTGTGGTCGGTCTCGAGCCCATTGTTGATGTGACAATGTGCATTGACTTTTGTAACTAGCTTATCAAGATTATAACTTGCTTGGCTATATGAATTGTGGGGCTCAGTCCCTGAGCCCATTATGTGCCTCTGTAACACTCCACTATCGCCCATAGGATGGGTATGGGGTGCATAATAAATGAACTAAACTAAGCTCTGCCTTTTTGATAACATATACAATTATAAGCTTTATTTGTGAATCTCAATTAATTAAACAATATATCACAGAGCCTGTAGGGTTTGGTGAGATGAGCGAAGAGACATGGGAGATTTTACATAAGTACAGTACATTGTAGTTTAGGTAACGAACGCATGTCAACGAATAACGAGTATATATTTATTTTTTATTTTTTTGTAATATAACAAAACTATTGTCCTATGAAGTCGATTTAACTTCCAAACATATATATTTTTAATAAATGTTAAATGTTTTCTAGCTAGTTATGTTAGATTTTATTAAAAATATGTATTCTACTTGTCAACATTATAATTTAAATTTGTGATAATTTGTGCAGAGAAGTGCGACAACTGGATATGCCAACAAACACTTTCCAAACAACGATATATCTTGGATAAGTCGCTCCACAACATTGACGCTTGGACCGTCGACTTCCTTTGATGCTACTTATTTACTTATTTCATGATGAAATTATATTAGTTTGGAGTAAATATATGTTTTCTCATGTTCTGCATTCAACACCCACATTATAGTGAGTATATATACCATATTACTTCATTACCTAAATAATGCTAGGAGGGTTTGAGTAGCTTTGGGTCTTTAGTGGACAGAATCTCCAATAGATGGGGCGAGAGTCGCCCCATCTCTCTCGCCCAAGCAAGAGTCGAAACTTAATTTAAAATTGATATATCTTTGCTCTCGAACATGATATATTTCATTTGTTGCAATCATAATAATGTTCATATCTCGGTCTTTCTGGAGGCATATAAGATTTTAGGCTTTATTAGCGTATCTTTGTTAATTATACAATATATCGGCAAGTGCGTAGGCGTCTGCACTCCATGCCCGACAAGCTACTGAGCGCTACTATAAAAACATATGTATCTTCACTTAAGCTATAAATATGTCTATTGTAATGTATTTAAAATGAAGCTCTTATTTCTATCTTGCTTAAGACATATAAAACACTTGTGTTTATTAACGAATTTAAGTGAAATAAACATTGATCTGAGAGAGAGTTGCTCTGTCGTTCAGTCTGTACGGGGTGGGAGCTCCGTAATTTTTAAAATACATGTATCTTCATTAGAACTTTAAATATGTCTATGGTAAAGTGTTTAAAGTGAAGCTTATATGTCTGCCTTTCTTGAGACATATAAAACATATATGTTTATTAACGAATTCACGTGAAATAAACATTGTTCTGAGAGAAAGCAAATCATCAAATGCAATTCAGCTACAGATAGACAACATTAACATCAGTAATAAAAATGATGGCAAGTTTCTTGGCCTATTCCTAGACAAGAGACTCAACTACAGCACCCACATTCAACACATAACTAAGAAAGTCTCTAAGACAGTTGGTATACTCTCCAAAATCAGATATTATGTTCCTAACTCTGCTCTCCTCTCACTATATTATGCACTAATCTACCCCTATCTTAATTATGGTATCTGTGCATGGGGGTCTACCACTGCAAACCATCTTAAGCCCATCATCACACAGCAAAAATCTGCTATCAGAATAATAATTAACTCTGCTTTCAGACAACACTCAGCTCCCTTGTTTAAATCCCTAAACTTGCTAAATATTAACTCCCTCCACACATTCTCTTGTGTCAACTACACTTACAAAACCCTGTTCTTAAATGTAGACCATGCTCTGAAACTCTCCCTGGACAGATGTAATAGGACCCATTATCACCACACCAGAAATAAATATCTCTTTGGGTGGTTGGAGCCCCATACCCATCCTGTGGGTTGTAGTGGACGCCATGCATACTCATCCTGTGGGTGGTATTGGACCCCATACCCTTCCTGTGGATGGATGTGGTCCCCATACTCATCCTGTGGGTGGATGTGACCCTCATACCCATCCTGTGGGTGGTATTGGACCCCTTACCCACCTAACAGGTGGTAGTGGACAATATACCCATCCTAGCTATAGTTGGTATAGTAGACACAATAATATCCTGTTTGCAGTAGTTTACCCCATAGACATTCCAACGTAACATCGTTTTCTGTTAGCGTTCCTACAAAACATCCTTTAAAGATTTGTAAAGCACAAACTATGGTATATAATATTGATTGGTGAAGCACTGTTATTCTATGTAATAATTTTTAGTGCTTATTATAATTTACTAAGAACAACTAATATTTCTCAAAACAAAACTACGAGCCTTCAATAGGAAGTAGCTGATCTGTAATATTCTAAGAGCATGGACAATAGTAGGTAAATTTCACAACCCATGTGGGATCTGAAAACTACAATTTTCCTTATAATTGAACCAATCACGACTATTCTGCTATCTACGTTGACGGACGGGTACTGTGAAACGTAAATTGGTACGGGAGGAAGAGTTTGGGTTTTGGAAAAAAAAGTAACTGGGAATATATCACATATTTACTAAGTCATATTCAACATATTGACTTTAAGCATTAAATCATATATGTGTTGTCTTGTGTGAGAACGGGTTGCACGAAGGCATTTAGCTGCCGCTTTGAGCTCGGGGGACAGTATGGTGCTTCTGTAATTGCCTCGATTCTTTCTTCCTTCCGCAATAAGTTCTGCTTGTAAGGTATCTTTGGAAGTGACCTTCTTTTGTGTCTCGAGGTCGAATATGTCGTCCAACAGAATTTCCAACTCCACTTTCCGGGCCATCTCACTCGGTCTGGACATAACATGACAGTTTATGCCCAGATTTAGGAGAGCGACTTGGTCCTCAGTGAGGTTAATTCCTGCAAGGTTCAGGAAGCCATCTCTTGGTCGTGGAATTGCCATAGGTCCTCCATATAACGTTGTTAGTTTCTTGATAATCCTTTTTTCAGTGCTGAGGTGATGTCGGTCTGTGAGGATGTCGAGGTGTTGTTCAATGCGGGTACGGATACTTTCGTCGATGTTGCTATTTCTCCACTCGTTTGTAGCATGAAGTAGTTGCGTTTTGTTGTCTTTGATTTCATTCTCTGCCTTGTATATCTGATCACGAATCAGATCCTGGCGATATTTTATCGTGAAGGCTTGATTCCTTGCTGCTGGGTCGTGCGTTTATATATTAGTATATTTTGGTAGCAGTCTTTCCTGTAGACATATATTATTAAATATGACCGAAAAAGTAAGATTAATAATTCTAACACGAATTTTCTCAATCTTTCGTACATTTCTTTTCACTGCTGGTGGTAATTAAAAAATCAATTCTCCAAAATTCATTTTTATTTCTAGTCTGACGCGAAACTTGAACGCGTTTCGTAAAACTTATTACATTTTCAAAGACTTTAGTTTACACATACACAACTGAATAGAACTTACACATCTCTGATTTGTTTATATCTACATTTGAGTGAGGTGGATGGGGTGAGGTGGTATTAATAGGGTATTAAATTCATCAACACAAGACAGAACACGAAACAATGGGTATTGAATGGAAGTGATTGTAGAAAGCCTATTGGTCCATATTTCTTGATGCTTCTATATTGGAGCGGAGTCTTGAGGTGGGTAGAATACAGTTGTGCATTAATTGGCTGTTGATTGCTGGTGTTGACTTCTTAATGTGTAGTGCCTCGCAAACGTCAAGCCGTCTGCTATCGCTGTATCTATCGATGATTTCTGTGTTGTTTACTAGGATTTCTCTGGCGATGGTTTGGTTGTGGGAAGAGATTATATGTTCCTTAATGGAGCCCTGTTGCTTATGCATCGTTAAACGCCTAGAAAGAGATGTTGTTGTCTTGCCTATATACTGGGTTTTTTGGAGCTTACAGTCCCCAAGAGGGCATTTGAAGGCATAGACGACGTTGGTCTCTTTTAAAGCGTTTTGCTTTGTGTCTGGAGAGTTCCTCATGAGTAGGCTGGCCGTTTTTCTGGTTTTATAGTAAATCGTCAGTTGTATCCTCTGATTTTTGTCTGTAGGGATAACGTTTCTATTAACAATATCTTTCAGGACCCTTTCCTCCGTTTTATGAGCTGTGGAAAAGAAGTTCCTGTAAAATAGTCTAATAGGGGGTATAGGTGTTGTGTTAGTTGTCTCTTCAGAGGTTGCATGGCGTTTCACTTTCCTTCTTATGATGTCTTCGACGAATATATATATATATATATATATATATATATATATATATATATATATATATATATATATATATATATATATATATATATATATATATATATATATATACATATATATATATATATATATATATGTCGTACCTAGTAGCCAGAACGCACTTCTCAGCCTACTATGCAAGGCCCGATTTGCCTAATAAGCCAAGTTTTCCTGAATTAATATATTTTCTCAATTTTTTTCTTATGAAATGATAAAGCTACCCATTTCATTATGTATGAGGTCAATTTTTTTTATTAGAATATATATATATATATATATATATATATATATATATATATATATATATATATATATATATATATATATATAAAACCTCAGACAGCCATTCACTCCAAACGCACTAGTATGTCCAGTACCATAACAATGGTCCACGACCCACTGAACAAAAGTGTTGGTAGTCGGACACTATTTACACGACACACAACAGCACCTAATGGCCAGATATCACAGATGATTTTCATCAAATCCATTCACTATATGAGGAAAACACAATCCTCAAATGTATGACAAGCTTGAATGGTCCCCAAACCAAATGTATTTGAGAAACTCCTTGTTAAGGGTTTCGAACCTCAGGCAGGCAGGTGCTCTAAACACGCTAGCATGTCCAGTACCATAACCAATGGACCACGACCAACTGCACAAAAGTGTTTGTAGTCTGAGACTACCCAGCACCCGACAGCACTCGGTGGCCAGTGATCACGGTGATCAATGTCTTTGTCCATGTACATTAGACTTCTATATAAGTTAAACTGTTAGGAACACATGTATCCAAATTGCATTAAAGCTGTGCAAATTACAAGTATAAATATGTGTACATGATACATGTACACATATTTATACATATACAGATAATATCTGCCAATCTACAGCTGAATACATTGCACAGATAATTAACAATCTACGCTCATAACAGCAGGTCCTGATTTAAAAAAGTAATATATAAATCGTTATCAATGATGCTTGATTACTTATAATTTGGTTAAAAAGCTGTTTACTGACATGTTACAATCAACAAGCTTAAAACAATTTGTTTTATTGTTAGATTTCCTGAGCGACCGACTCTAAAGCTGGCGGCGGAGACAACTCCACTGATGACCATGGTTACCCAGGTGGAAACTCAAGCCCGTCAGGGAAGGATGGTAGAATTTTCAGGACCCATGGCTTACCTGGTATCCTACCTGGCCAAGGCTCTCAACTTCTCGTAAGTTGAAGTGTCTGGGACCCGCATCAGACCTGCTATTGTACCTTTCCAGGTCTCTCACAAGTTACAGATTACAGTCACGCAAGAGTTAGGGAAAACTCATAATCTATTTTATTTAACACACTAAACAACTTCTAATGTTAAAATGTATGTTACGTAATATCCACTGTTTTCGTCATCCTAAAATCAAGGTTACCAGCTAATTTAGAGTATAAAACTGCGTTAAAAATACTTAGAATTATGCTTTAAGAAAATTAAGTGACCTGTTAAATGCTATGTAACCAGATGTTTTTTTAAATTAAATGTGTTTTGGCAGTTAGAGATATATATAATAATGCATGCATACATAATGATACAAGTACACATAATGATACATGTGCACATAATTTATACATATACACACATAATGATAAATGTGCATGTAATGATTCATGTGCACATAATGATACATGCACAAATAATGATACATGCACAAATAATGATACATGTACATATAATGATACATGTGCAAATAATGATACATATACACATAATGATACATGAACAAATAATGACATATGTTCACATAATGATATATGTAAACATAATAAAACATGTACATATAATGATACATGAACACATGATGCTACCTGTGCACATAATGATACATATACACATAATGATACATATATATACATAATGATACATGTAAACATAATGATACATGTACACATGAGCCGGGATCCAAGAGTTAATGCTCGATCCTGCAGACACAATTAGGTGAGTATATAATATTACATGTACACATAATATTTCTTGTACACATAATGATACATGTACACATAATGATACAAGTACACATAATGATACAAGTACACATAATGATACATGTAAACATAATTATACATGTACACACATAATGACACTTGTACACATTATACATGCACACATAATGATACATGTATGTTACGTGTCGTTTACATAGGCTCAAGAATAGTTGAGTTGTCCGGCTGAAGATTCCCCCCCCCCACTCACACTCTCCGTGGACCAGAAAACGGCTGAGAAGGACAATTTAAAGCGTAACTCGACATTTTAAAGTAATGTATTAAACACGACATACAGTTAATCCTCAATCATACAGACTCATGAAACAAAAACGTGACCTGTCCAGGAATTAGGGCCAGAGTTAGGTAAACACAAATAATCACAAATTAAATGGCTAACTAACATTCCATTGTACCATACTCGATCGTACCTTCTTAACTATCTTAGTTACAACTGAATAATACATTACTTAACTTAAATGAGTGAGTTGTTGCTCTCACAGACAATACAAACTAGGTGCTCTCTGCCTCACGTCCCTTGTATGACTGGCGAAGCCCCGCCCGTGTACAGGCGGCCCCGCGTTCGGACGAATTCGTCCGACCCGTAAGCCTAGTTTTGTTAATATATTTAATTATATATACAAGAGTTCTTATATTCTTGTACAACCACTAGCACGCATAGTGTTTTGGGCATGTCCTTAATCCTATGTTCCCCAGAATACGACCTCACTGAATCGTTTAACAACCAGGTACCCTTTTTACTGTTGGGTGAACAGAGGCTACAGTTAAGGATTGCCCCCCAGTAAATCTTCCCTGGCCAAGGATACCAACCCAGGACATAGCGCTCGCGAAACGCCAGGCGAGGGTCTTACCAACTACACCACGTGAACTGTTAACCCACTACTAAACATAACTTTTCCATATCTCTCAAATGACCATTCATTTACTTAGAAACTGCTGAGTTGCACAAAGCTGGTAATTACTGGTTAAACATATACGAATCTGATATAAGAACTTACATCGTACTTAAACATAAGTCCCCCTCCTACATCAGGTGGCAGGCTTACCTCGTGCCAAGTTAATTACAGACTTGAATAAATTATACTCCTAACCACGACTAAGGAAGCTAACCAAGACTCACCCTCACAGGTGATGGGTATATACATAAGCACTACCTATTGTAGGCTCCTAACTGAATACTAACAGGTACACACGATTTCTGTAAATGAAACACGACGTGAATGGCAACAGGAACCGCATGAACAACTGATGTGAGAGTTGATTCACGCTTTCACATAAGCATGGAAATTCAACATAAAGAATGAATATTACATAGAAGGTAAATTTACTTGTATTTAAGCATTTATGTATTTATTTACATAAATATTGTATTTACCCACTTAAATGAATAACTCCAGAGATCTACAAAACTACTCTTGGCCAATGAAACATCCAGCAAAGTTCTCAAGCATGTCTACCAGTACGATACAGTTGGTATCGCCTGATCGCCAACATACCGCCACGCCTCAGCCGATGGCCAGAGGAGGCCAACAATACACCTTAACTACAAAAGGGTCGCTCTTGCGCGCCCTCACATTTCATCATACTAAACATCTAATACAAGCCATTACATACAAACTACATCAATCACACTCTCGTCCCTCATCTACAACAATAGACTTCAATAAATGGATGCATCCTACTTCAGTGGTACCTCGCCTTACAGATGCCCCTCTTTACAAACTTTTCGGGTTACAAGCCCGATTTCTTCGAAAATTTGAATCGGGTTACGAACTTTGCCTAGGGAAACGAAGTTTGTTGATAAGTGTATGGCCGACCTAGCACATGGTGGCACGACGATCGTGCCTCAGTTTACCAGTGCCTCCCGCCCAGTAACTATTGCGCCTGAATGCTTTGCAAAGAATTTTAGTTTTTTCGGATTTTTGGCTATTTGAACATAAAAGTTAGTTATTTATGTCACCATGGATCCCAAGAAAGCCAGTGGTAAGGTTCAAGCCAAGAAATCATATGAGAATGACCATCGAAGAAAAACAAGAGATCATTCGTAAACATGAAAATGGTACACGGGTTGTTGAACTAGCAAGGCAGTACAACAAATCTATGTCAACGCAACCCGTTCTCGCAAATTCGTAAAGTCAATATTGACTTATTAACTACGTGCATAGGTGATATACTAAACATAATAGATACCCTTAAAAAGATTCATAGAAAACACCAACCTTACCTAACCTTGTTAATATCTTAAGATAAGCATCTTATTGCTTCGTAATTACAATTATTACTTAACCTATACCTATTATAGGTTAGGTAATAATTGTAATTACGAAGCAATAAGATGCTTATCTTAAGATACTAACAAGGTTAGGTAAGGTCGGTGTTTTCTATGAATCTTTTTAAGGGTATGTATTATGTTAAGTATGTCACCTATGCACATATTTAATAAGTCAATATTGACTTATTAAATTTGCGAGAACGGGTTGGTCAATGATATGCACATTGCTAAGAAAAAGGACATTATGAGTGCTAAAGTGGCGAAAGGCGTATCAACAATCACGAAGCAAAGAACACAAACACTTGAGGATGTTGGTAAGTTGTAATTAATTCAACAAAAGCAAGCTGTAGTTGGTCGTTGTATTAACCTAAAATTTTTAATGACATTGTGATGTCTCACTTCAGACAAGTGCTACAACGTAGGGGAAAAACAAGTGTCACTAGACAGGTTTTTAGCGAGAAGAGCAGGGAGCCACAAGTAGGTCCTAGTGGTATGCAGGCAAAACGTGCCAGAGAGTGTACCCCTAGAGAAGTCATCACTGCCTGATGTTTAGATTTAGTTTTTTAAACATTTGAAAAAAATGTCAAAAAGGTTCGTTCAATGTATGTCAGGTAGGCTCCTCCATTTTCTGTAAAAAAAAAAATGAAAAGATAAAAAAATTGAAAGAATCTGAAAAAAGGTCAAAATGGTTCATTCAGTGTATATCAAGAAGGTTGCTCCATTTTCTACAAAAAATATATAAATGAAAAAATACAAAAATATAAATTGAAAGAAATATCAAATGTCAAAAAGGTTTGTTCCGTGTATGTCAGGTAGGCTGCTCCATTTTCTATAAAAAAAAATAAAAAAATTAAAAATAGCAAAAATTGAACAAAATTTGAAAAAAAATATCAAGAAGGTTCGTTCAGTTTGTGTCAGGCAGGCTGTTCTATTTTCTATAAAAAATAAAAAAAATATAAAAAATGAAAAAAAATGAAAAGAGGAAAATGTCAAAAAAGGTTCGTTCAGTGTGACAGATATTTATAATCACTGCCAGATGTTAAAATATATGGGGACTCCTTTTCCAAACACTAACACCTCTACTCCTCCCCCCCCCTCCCCCTCCTCACTGTCTTCCATACGCCAACAAGACTCAGCAATAATGGTAAGTAGTAACTTGTACATACTTTAGTACTGAAGATTTGGGTGAAATAGGTATAAAATTTACTTTGAAGTTAATTTTTGGGGGAGTGTGGAACGGATTAATTCAATTTACATTTTTTCTTACCTTCATATTTTTATCTACATATGTTAAAAGTCAGTTATTCATTTAACAGATATCTGGATCATAACAATGAATACATAATGATACATGTAAACATAATGATTGATGTACACATATGATACATGTACATATAATGTTACATGTACATATAATGATACGTGAAAACATAATGATACATGAAAACATAATGATACATGAAAACATAATGATACATTTAAACATCATGATATATGTACACATAATGATATATGTACACATAATGATACTTTTACACATAATGATACTTGTTCACATAATAAAATATGTACTCATAGTGATACATGTACACATAACGATACATGTACACTGTTACAGTGCCCTCTCCCATATCTTTCCTTAGCCAGTAAGAAAAGTCATATCTCTACGTCCTGCATGTACCCTGAGATGCAGGGATTCTTTTGGTATGAGTGACGAGTGGCGAGAGTACGTATTTGAGGAGAAAACGCCGAGATTAAAAATGTTCTTACAAAGGGGCTTACCCCCTTCAGGTATACAGCATGGCGGCGAATATATCAGCTTCCCACCAGAACTTGAGGGCACCAGCAGCTTGGCGATTGGCTTGTCCAGGTCACGTGCCGAAGCTGACCAATAGGGGGCCATCCCTTGGGTTGTGATGTCACTGGGCAGGCGGCACCTGAGGGCTTGGAGAGTGCCGGGCGCTCAGATTTACACAGCCTTTCGCAGAGAGCAGACGTGCGATAAAGGGGCTCTCGAGTTTGGAGGTTTAGGAGCCTTGCCCAGTGGATATATGCAGTAGTGCATATGCATAGTTACTACAGAAGACTACTATACTTCAGGGAGTACGAGGAAGCCGAGTTTCAACGGTGTAAGGGCGCCGAGGACTGTGCGTTGTTAGTCTTGGAGGGAAGTGGGAATGGCGATGCGGCGGGAGCATTAAGTGGTACTCCGCCAGAGGGTCCCAACCCAACGCAGAGCTGCTAGTGACTGGGTCACATGCACTGGTGAATGGAAGGGAAGCATCATGTCCGGACCTATGAGGACTGGTCTTAGTGAAGGTTCACTGGGACCAGTCCTCATACAGCATGGCGGCGGATATATCAGCTTCCCACCAAGACTTGAGGACACCAGTGAGGGAGACGACTTGCGCAGGAACTGCTGGCCGGGCCAGTGGGAGCGACTGCAATTCCAGGAGTGATAACGGAAAAGACGTGTATCTACACGACGCCCGTGGACCTATGATTCTCGACCTGAACCACAAGGGACGACCCAGGAACCGAGGACCATTATGACCACTGGAGTTCAGGCGTTTTGTAACAGGATGTGATAAGGTAGATCATTATTTCCCTCCCATTGTCCCTTGAGAACTAAGCGAGTTTGGGCCATTATTACTATACAAACAGTAGCGTGTTTCCGAGTGTCTTAGGAGTAGGTTAGGCTATAGGTCAGCACATATATATCTACTACCTGTGTTAAGGCAGCGGCTGGCGAGTGTGGCAGACCCGAGGCGACAGTGTGCCGACGAGGAGGGAGCCGCACCAGTGTCGGGCAGAGGTCCCTTTGCCGGAAGCGGCAAGAGGAAAACTGCCAACTGTTATGATCCCAGGTAGCCGAAAAATGAGTCTCCCCTTTGAGAATTATTCTATCAGGCCTGACCTGACTAGAAGGTCTAGGAAATATAGAGGTGAAGACACATGTAAAATAGTTGGTTGCATTTGATAAACAATTTAAGATAATGGGCAGTGAATAAGAAAATAGATAAATGACTGGTTATGAGATGTGAATAATTTGCTGGAGGCATGATGCTCGCTTCGAGAGGGCTCTGACCCCACTTGAGTACCAGACATTGTGAGGGGGAAATTACAAGCATGGAGGAATAGAAGAAAGCCGAGGACTCGATGGAAGTCAAACAGGATGAGGTCTCGGATAAATGAGGAGACGAAAGGGAGGATCGTCGGTGAAGACGAGGGAGTGAAGTATGAAGACGGGAGACGGAAGTATAATGGCAGTAGATGGAAGTGTGAAGACGACAGAGGAGGTACAGACAGTAGATGTCTGACTCTGGACGTGAAGAGAAGAAGACGAGGAAACGGAGGATGGAAACAATAAGTAGAGTGGACCATATACCATCCAGAAGGCACTAGGGGATGTGAATTATGTAATACACATGCCAGATCGTCCGAGGAAGTCACAGGTTTGCCACGTGAACATGATAAAGAGGTACTATGACAGAGATAAGCCTCTAGGCGATGAGGAACAGATGGAAACACCGTTGCAGACGACTGTGCTTTGTGTGGGAGACAGCAAAGGAATAGAAGAGGAAAACTGTAAGTTAGAGAGGGCCGATGGCACGAAGGTATCGAATACAGAAAGCCTAGCCAAGATAGGTGAGCGTCTGGGTCATTTGGAGGATGACCAACGCCAGGAGCTAGTGGAGATCCTACGGAGGAATAAGTCGTTATTCACGGACGTGCCCAGAAGACACTGCGGAACGGTGCATGAAGTAAATGTAGGGAGTGCTGACCCCATCAAGCAGCACCCTTACAGAGTTAACCCGGAAAAAGCAGTGGTGATGAGAGCAGAAGTACAATATCTGCTAGATAACGACTTGGCAGAGGTTAGCAACAGTGACTGGAGTTCGCCGTGCCTCTTCGTGAAGAAGAGTGATGGCACATACCGGTTCTGCACCGATTACAGGAAAGTGAATGCAGTCACAGTCGCTGACTTGTTCCCGATACCACGCATTGATGATTGCATAGATCGGATTGGGAGTGCACGGTATGTCTCGAAAATAGACCTGCTGAAGGGATACTACCAGATTCCCCTATCCGAGGAGGCTAAGAGGATCTCAGCGTTCGTAACACCCAACAGCTTGTACCAATATAAAGTGGTGCCGTTTGGAATGAAGAATAGTGGTAGTTGTTTCCAACAAGTAATGAATCAGGTATTACAAGGCTCGACCGGATGTGCAGTGTACATCGATGATATTGTGGTGTTCGCTGATTCCTGGAAGGATTACGTGGATCGACTTTTAGATTTGTTCGATCGGTTGGAGAAGGCCAACATGACGATCAACTTAGCAAAAAGTGAGTTCGGGAGAGCCCGCCTGGAGTACCTTGGGTATATACTAGGGCAAGGCGAGGTTGCTCCGGTAAGAACAAAGGTGGAGGCCATTGACAATTTCCCGGTGCTCAGGAGTAAGAAAGAATTGTTGAGATACCTCGGTATGATTGGATATTACCAGAAGTTCTGCGGAAATTTCTCCGCCATAGCCGCTCCTATGACGAGTTTGCTATCAAAGAGCAAGACGTGGGAGTGGAATGGAACAGCACAAGAAGCGTTTGAAAAGACCAAAAGACTGTTGACCGAGGCGCCTGTACTAGTGTCGCCAGATTTTGGAGCGCCGTTTACGTTATTTGTAGATGCCAGTGATATAGGGGCTGGAGCTGTACTGACGCAGCAGAGTGATAGAATTTATCGCCCCGTGTCCTTCTTCTCGAAGAAGTTCGTTAAGCACCAGAGGTCATACAGTACGGTCGAGAAAGAGACTTTGGCCCTGGTGATGGCATTGAAACATTTCGAAGTGTATGTGAGTGGGGGAGGACACCCAGTGACGGTGTATACAGACCATAATCCCCTAGTTTTCCTGAGGAAAATGAAGCATGCGAACCAGAGGTTAACCAGATGCTTTTTATTGCTCCAAGAGTATGACCTGGTGATAACGCACATAAGAGGGCGAGACAATGTAGTAGCTGATGCGTTATCTCGAGCCTAGCCACTAGAATAATTCTCAAAAACAAGGGCGAGGGAGTGTTATGATCCCAGGTAGCCGAAAAATGAGTCTCCCCTTTGAGAATTATTCTATCAGACCTGACCTGACTAGAAGGTCTAGGAAACATAGAGGTGAAGACACAGATGTAAAATAGTTGGTTGGATTTGATAAACAATTTAAGATAATGGGCAGTGAATAAGAAAATAGATAAATGACTGGTTATGAGATGTGGATAATTTGCTGGAGGCGTGAGGCTCACTTTGAGAGGGCTCTGACCCCACTTGAGTACCAGACATTGTGAGGGGAAGTTGTGCTCTGTGTGAGCTCCTGTCAGAGAGGAACCCCTAGTGATATACCTTCAAGAGGAAGGAAGTGTGCAGACGTTCCAGCTGTGGAATCGTGCTGGGAACGTTGTGGTCTCAAGTCCTGGACGGCATGGAGAGTTTGTTAAGCCGCCCAGATACATTATCGTGGGCCGTGGGAGCGCCCTGTTCAGACTTCGTCAGAGAGAGAGCGTCCTCGACTAGACAATCTATGGTAAGCACGATTTTAAGCCAGTTTATAATGATTACTTGTAGTTGGTCGTGTGCCCGGCGACAGTAGCGAATGTTTATTGATAAGTTAGACATGTTTTGGTAAGGCAGGAAGGCCTAAAATAAGAGAGTGGAGATGGAGAAACGTCCTGGAGGACGGAGCGATGTCTGTCTCCTCTGAGCGCTGGCAGATGACTGAGGGAGCCCAGCTCCTGGTGGGGTAGTTGCCTCCAGGGCCGCCTGGCCGGGCGGAGCATGGACCAGCCCAAACGGGGGAGTCCACTCTCACAGTATGTAGAGAGCAGATAGATGTTGGATGCAAACATATTGTGTGGATTATTTCGTCTATGTGTTTATAAGGAAACATTTTTATTGGCGTGTCAATGGGTTGCTGGTTTGTCTTTGGGGAAGAAGTTGCTGAGAACTTCGAAGCCAGCACAGAGGGAGTAGTTGATGAGACTCCAAGGTAGTGGAAAGTACTGAGCTCTGTGGGAGAGCAGCCTTACAGTGAGGAAGAGGATCTCAAGCTGTGAGAGGAGGAGTAATGGAATGAAGCTTCACAAGTTTTGTGATACCAGTGGTTAAGCACCATTGTCGATCAAGGAAGACTTCATGGTGTAGCAGCAAGGAGAGCTGTGGAGGACCCTGGTAGTTAAACCCGGAAGAACCTGAAGATGTCAGGGTAGTGAGCTTCCAGATGTGGAAGGGAAGTTCTGGTTGATTACTTGTAGGGAGTTGGTAGAGTGTTTGGTTGTCATTAGCGTGCAAGACGCAGTGAAAGGTGAGTGATTGTTTGCCATTTTTGTGCCAAGGAGTACTTATACTGAAGTATAGTTACAGTCGTAGGCTGGATTACCTGCAGAGACATACATATGTGTTCTAGGACTGATAGGGTGATCGATTGATCATTGTTGTATATCAAGGAACATTTATACTAATATTTATGTTATTGCATTCATACGCTGGTTTTCCTTGTATGTGTTTATAGATATATATTCTCTTGCTGATAGTGCAACATTGTCTTATGAGACTTGACCTACTTGAGGAGGTTGGTAGTATTAGGTGGTAAATCAGGAGATAGGATACCACTTGATAAGCAGATGATAGAGTTCTGATGGTGTTGGAGTGCAACCTGATTGTAATATTATGGAGCATAGGATTCATTATTATTATATGTGTGTATATATTGTGTATGTGCTTTGTCCAGTAAATGTATTCAAATTTGCTGGTGTTTGCCCTTGTCCTAGTGAGGCTTCCCAGGAAGTAGTAAAGAAGGAGAGAGAGAGAGAGAGAGAGAGAGAGAGAGAGAGAGAGAGAGAGAGAGAGAGAGAGAGAGAGAGAGAGAGAGAGAGAGAGAAAGAACCAAGAACCACCGCTGTGGACAGGGTAGAACGGAAAATTAATAAGTCAAAGGGGATTGAGATCATATCACATAAGGAGAGAGTGGGAAGTCACAGCGGCTCGAGTGGGTGTGTGCACGTGACAACGAGGCTAAGTATTGGAGCCGCATACCTTAAACGTGTGACGTTGAGCCCCTCTCCAAGAGCCAGAAGGGCCCAGGGTGATCTCCTGGTAAAGTATAAGCACTCTACCGAGTTGTGGGTTGTGTTGTCCATAATGAAGGATCAACGACAACACCACAACGCCAACCCACAATACAACATTCTTCCTGTTTACTTACGTATATATATTCCTTGCATGTTTAATGTAGATTTTTTCTAGTAAATTTTGTTACGTCTTTAGCACTGACTTTGTGTGCGCCCTCCATCTCTTTGAACATTTTTGAAAGTGATACTTTATGTGCACCACACTACACTAGACTATGAAAAAGACATCCTTGGCTGGCAACACCTGTTACGGCCCTCTTGGGTCGCAACTGGGTTCTTACTCTGATGTTGTTAGAGGAAGGGTATCCGTCCCCAAGCCAGTAGTGGCTTTCAAGGGATGTGATCCGTAACGCAAGTAAATTAAAAGGGGAAGGGAAATAAAGTAAAAAACTTAATATAATATAATGATCACCGTCACCAATAAATATATATAAACGATTACACGGGGGGGGGGGGTAGTATAAACACTATAATACACTGTCGTCTTCTTCTGAAGACCCTGGATCCTCTCGGTGCCAAGCTCTCGGTGCTCTCGTGGCCTCACGACGAATCCTTCGGGAAGCTGAGTCTACCCCGGCCACAGGTCAGCCAAAACACTGTTCCACTGGGGGCACGGCCGTGGAGGCCGTCAACCACAAGTCCAGCAGATGGCTGGCAGGTTCCGAATCAGCAACGCTGGTTAGGCCACGCCACGAGCGATACTAGGGTAGCGCCCTAGTCAGGAGCCTCGTGTGATACCACAGATCACTCTCCTTTCCGAAATACCCCAGTGGTTAAGCGTCTCCACCAGCCAGTCCCGGGTATGACAATCTTTCAACTGCCGCTTCACAGGCAGGGTAACACCACAGTGTTCATCCGGGAGGTGACTCACAGCTGCTGCAGCAAAACACTTGGTGTCGAGACGGCTGCCTTGGGTAGACTGACTCAACTTCCCTTACAGCAGTCCCAGGTCGACTCTGTAAGCAGACACGTCATCAATAATAGAGACACACTAGGACATGTCACTTACCGGCTCAGACCCAAACGCCCTCCTATTCACTCCATAGATGGCGTTGTCGTCTGAGCACCACCTCACCAGAGGTCAGCAGCGGCTGTGTTGTGAGCTGAACAGGACTGGAAACTGGCCCTTGTGGCCAGTACACCTCGTCCTCACCAGGTGTCGTCGTCCATTTGGAGGGGGTTTCGGGAGCAGACCCACAGATGGCGTGGTCGTCACTGCTGCAGGCTCGGACGCTGGATCCGGGTCCGTAACAACACCCTATGAGATTTACAGTGAAGCGTTGCTGGGGCGGAGAGACTGAACACCCAGCTGGCGACCTAGTAATATGAACACCTCTCGTGAGTTCCGGGACATACGGGAGAAGTTTTCCTGTTACGAGCGGGTAAGCTAAGTGAAGGTGCATCGGGCTGCAGGTTAGAGGTGCTGCAGTGTGAGCTGAGCTTCCGCCTCTCCTTCATGGGTTCAAGGTTGGATAACGTACAGTGATCCACCTCTTGGCATGACTTAGGGGGGCTCCCAGAGTGGTCAGTGGCACCCGTGATTGGAGAATGAAGACCCTCAGCGTCTAGTTGTAGTATTCCATAACAGTGCATCTCCGTTGTATAACTATAACTATTCACCCTTGCAAGGTCAGCCGTGTAGCAACAGATGTAACTGTAACTTCCTCTACCGATGGCGCACGTGGTGTCACATGACATGCCATGACAATGATATATGTATGCATGTATAATGATACATGCATACATAAGGATGCATGTATACATAATACATGTACAAATAATGATACATGTACACATAATGATACATGTATACTTAATACATGTACAAATAATGATACATGTACACATAATGATACATGAGCTCATAATGATACTTGTATACACATAATGATACATGTACACATAATGATACATGTACACATAATGAGACCTGTACACATAATGATAGATGTACACATAATGATACTTGTACACATAATTATACATGAACACATTAAGATAGTTGTACATATATTTATACATGTAAACATAATGATACATGTAAACATAATGATACATGTACACACATTGATCATATACATATAATGATATAATGTAAACATAATGATACATGTACACACATTGATCATGTACATATAATGATATGATGTAAACATAATGAAACATGTACACATAATGATACATGTAAACATAATGATACATGTAAACATTGATTTATGTCCTCAATGATACATGTTCACATCATGACACATGTACACATATTAATATATATAAACATAATGATACGTTTACACATAATGATACAGGTACACATAATGTTACATGTACACATAATGATACATGTACGCATAATAATGCATGTACACATAACGGTGCAAGTTATTAATGTACATGTACATGATACATGTACACATAATGATACATGTAAACATAATGATACATGTGAACAAAGATATATGTCCACAATGATACATGTTCACATCATGACACATGTACACATATTGATATATATAAACATAATGATACATTTACACATAATGATACAGGTACACATAATGTTACATGTACACATAAAGATACATGTACACATAATAATGCATGTATACATAACGATGAATGTTATTAGTTTTCAAAGTGTTATTATACACATAAAACAGTCTGAGTTTTCTCGGCGCCAGGTACATGTACCTGCGGCCTCCTGATGGGTCTTGGGGCCTTAAACGTGAAGACGGTACCTGGTCAGGCATGTTGGGGATGGTCATCAGGCAGGTAAGTGTTGTCTTAATGGTGCCTTAAACGTGAAGACGGTACCTGGTCAGGCATGTTGGGGATGGTCATCAGGCAGGTAAGTGTTGTCTTAATGGTGCCTTAAACGTGAAGATGGTACCTGGTCAGGCATGTTGGGGATGGTCATCAGGCAGGTAAGTGTTGTCTTTATGGTGCCTTAAACGTGAAGACGGTACCTGGTCAGGCATGTTGGGGATGGTCATCAGGCAGGTAAGTGTTGTCTTTATGGTGCCTTAAACGTGAAGACGGTACCTGGTCAGGCATGTTGGGGATGGTCATCAGGCAGGTAAGTGTTGTCTTAATGGTGCCTTAAACGTGAAGATGGTACCTGGTCAGGCATGTTGGGGATGGTCATCAGGCAGGTAAGTGTTGTCTTAATGGTGCCTTAAACGTGAAGACAGTACCTGGTCAGGCATGTTGGGTACGAGTGCTTTCTTACGTCCCAACGGCTCTTTGCGTTTTCAGATGTCACCTGTGTCTTCTTGTCCTGTTCTCTTTGAATCTGAAGAGTCTATCCTTGTCCTCCTTATCTATTCTCTTCAGCATCTGGTAAATTGGAATCATATCCCCTCTGTTCCTCCTGTCATCTTGGGTTGTGACATTTAGTTCCATTAGCCATCTTCATTGCTTAACACTCTTACCTCTGGCACCAATCTTGTTGCAAACCTTTTGTACATTTTAAATGTTGACTTTATGCTTTGAATGGTGCGGATTCTAGACTTGTGATGCGTATTCCATCATTGGTCGAGCAAATATTGTGTAGATTGCTTTCAAGGAGTCCCAATTCAAGTCTGTAAATGATGTTCATACATATACCAATTTCCAATATGCGGCCAATATTATCCGGTTTATGAGTGCTTCTGCTGTGAGTGTCGGAATTATATCCACTCCCAGATCCTTCTCTCCTTCTGATTCCTGTAGTTGCCCTCCCCTTATGGTGTAGATGCCTTCTGGTCTCCTTTCTCCCTTTCTCATCTACATTACCTTACACTTGTTGGGCTTGAATTCCAGCAACCATTTGTCTGATTACACCTAGAGTTTGTCAAGGCCTTGTGTAACTTTCTAAAGTCCTCATCTGTTTTCACGTTCTTCATAAGCTTTGCATCGTCTACAAACATTGTCACGTCATAGCTCACTCCCTTGAGCAGATCATTCACATAAATTAGGAACATCAGCGGTCCCAGGACAGAGCCTTGTGGGACCCCACTTGCTTCATTCTTCCAGCTTGAAACCTCCTCTTTGACCGCGCCCCTGGCTCTCCATCTTGAACAACGTTCTTTCATGGGGAACAGTGGTAAATGTTTTTTGATAGTCTACTCAGCCTTCCTTTTCCTCCTGTCTTATAATAAAGATCTTACGATAAGACAAATCATTAAAAGTATCATACCTTGTCATAGAACTCAATCAAGTTTGTCAGACATATAATTGTAATCTATTCTGATTTTTTGTCACAAAGTCCTTCCTCTCAAGCTGCTCCACTTTCATTGATGACTTTCTCCAGCACTTTACAAGGAATACTTGTCAATGACACTGGTCTGTAGTTTAGTGCCTCCTTTGTATCCCCTTTTTTGAATATTGGGACCACATTTGCCTTTTTCAGACATTTGGGAGACTTCCTGTCTCAATTACAAAAGAGTAGACACCGGGTGACCGAGTACTTCTGCAGCCTCCCTCAGCAGCCATGGTGAGACTAGGTCCGGTCCCATTAATTTTGTCACATTTAGTTCCCCCAGGAATTTGTCCGCCTCTGCCACAGTAAATAAAATGTCTTTCAGAATTTCTTCTGGCCTTTCATCTTGCAACCTTGGTCTCCACGCTGGTTCTAATGTAAAGACCTCCTTAAATCATCATTGAGTGTCTAACATACTTCCTAATATTTTATGTGAGAGCTCTTCCTTGATTCTTCAATCTGAGTACAAAGTCACTCACTGTCTTTTTCTGGTTCTATGGCTTTGGTTGGTCCTTAGCTTTTGCAGCAATATCATTTTCAAATTGCTGCTCGGATTATCTTCTAATTCATTCTGGTTCTCTTTAGTGCCTTTCTGTTATTCTCTGTTCCCATTTCTCTACCGTCTCTTATTTTTTCCTTTCTTTGCATCCCTGCATTGCCTATTGAATCAGGGGTTAATTTAATTTTTTTATCCACCTCCTCTTGAATGGTATGAATTGTTTTGTTGCATTAGCACATTTCCCAGTAACGAATTCCCTCATCTCATTTGCTGACTTCCCTACCATTTCTCTAACATTTGATTTCCTGTAGAAAGTTCCTCATCCTGATGAAGACCCCGTGATTGTAATATCCCTTTTTCTTCAATGGGTTTCTTTGTATAACTAATTCCTTCAGTTCCACTATGTATTTAAGCCTAACAATGCAGTGGTTGCTAGCTCATAATCTATTTTTCCTTTCGATTCATTTTGAAAAAAAAAAACATGTTTAGTGTTGATGCTAGATCATCTCTTGCTGCTAGAGGAGATGATCTAGCAGCAACACTTACTCTTGTTTGTTCTGTGACATGTTGCTTTAAGAAGAGTTTGTCAGCTATGTCTACTAGTCTTGCTCTCCATGTCTCATCACTCCCCGGTGGGGATCCTTATTTATCAAGTCTATTTTGCTGTGGTTGAAGTTCCCAATATTAGCTAACCCATCCTCCTGTTTATGTAGTACGTATAGTAACGATGAGGACCAATGTACTTATATTGACGTAAAAAGGCATTTAGAAAGTAGAAATCAGTACAATTGAATTTGTGCAAACAGGAAAAGGTTTTGTTCTTATGCTGCAAAGACAACCTAAACTAACCTAACCTTCCAAGTCATAATACATTCTATACGACAACCAAATATAGTGCATATATATGCTATACTAGGCATAGGAATATTTAAGTTTATTTTTTTAGCTTTAATTCTTTTTTGGACTTTATAAATTGAATGATACCAAATTATTCTACCTAATTCCTTTTTATGTTAATAAATATACCATGGTCCACATAGTTACAAACACTACTATCTAACAAGAAGATAGGTTGTATTAGGATTTTAACTTGTTCCGTTGTGCTACTGTAGGAACAAGAGTTGAAATCCTTGCTATTGTGGCCGCTTTTTCCATCACCTTTATACCATTCTCATTTCATCTGTCGTTTTGTTCTCTACGACTTTTATTGTTTGATGGGGATTATAAATCACACTGCACCACTATCTTCACCCCCTTAATGTAGCTATTCCTAGTAGTTACTCTTCCTGGTCAGCTCCCTCTACTGTTTTGTCGTGTAGGTGCATATCAAAACATTGTTTTGTGAGAAGGGAGTGTATGCATTTGTCTGCAATGATAAGACTTGACTTCTTGTGTTGGATAGAAAAAGTAAAAACATTTGCAGTGGGATGCTTTTGAAGGTGGTGGCACGACAGTAGCTTGTGCGCATGTGTAAAGACGACATTAGCAGTGTCTGGTTTTCCTGCAGGAATTTTGGAATAGACTACGTCCTGTGCATTAGAGAAACTTTCTCATGTACGTTTCATAGTTTAAACTAATGAGTATAAAATATAATTAAACCCTAGTGCAAGAGATCTGAAACAATATATGCAGGCAGGAGGGATTATAATAATTTGTCATAATATTAAGTAAGTTATCACAACTTACACCTTTCTGCTTCGTCCGCCTATTGCTAAATCAGAGTAAGCCCAGATACTGGTACTTTACTGCTGTCATAATACGCTGGCCATAGTTCAAGCCTTGAAATATATTATTTTACGAACTGAAAGAAAATACTAATATTTTAGATCAAATATATTATTATAGCAAAATTAAAGAATAGTGAAAAGCGTAAACATCCTTAATTTATCTTTAATAAGATTTGTGATAGATACAAAAAATATTTAGCGGCAGGCAGGAACATGAGCCGCCAACACACAGAGACAAAGAGCGTGGGCCGAGAAAGAGAGAGATAAATGATTGTTCTCATTCCGGGACGTGTACAAACCAGCACTCCACCCTATGGACCGCCGATCTAGGTAGCGTGTAACCATAAGTATTCTGGATATTGTTTACTGTGGTGTAGATCAATAGCTAGATTAGGATATAGAAGATGTGATGGAGCTGTGTACGCCTGTGCCCAGGTGGAGGCCGCCATGGTGGATCAGGTAGCCACAGTCAAGAGACCATTGGACATAATTACTACCTTGATCAGTGATTAATACTGCATTATGTTATATATATTGATAATACTCTAGGGAGCAGTTACAAACGTAGTTCTGTAATCATCCATAGAAAACGAGATTGCAGAGGAATTTTCCCAGAGAAAATAGCATATCATTGCAATTTAAATTCACCAGCTAATAATATTATGAATTATCTTAAACATCAGTCTCTGGATTGTAAACATCATAAAAACATTTGCCTGGAACGATCTTAATTATCAGCACTAAATCAAATTAAATATAAACCCTATTTCTACTTATTAATTAAACACTTTTGGGAGGAGACGCTCGATGCGGGAGGGAGGGCGTAGCCATTTTCAGCCCGGAATGTTGAAACGTTTCGTGTTGTCAAATCGATTTTTTGTACTAAACATGTTATCAAAGAGTTGGAAAGCACAAATCGACACCATCGTATCCAGGGAAGGCATTGTCTCCATGAAGTATATATTAAGTCATTAGAGCTCTAATTATTGTGAATTATACTGTTATGGTTATGCCGCAGGTAAACAAGAAAATCAAGGGTTAGCAATAATCTCATCTCTTTTCATTTCAAATTATTATTATTATTATGATACATGTAACTATATAATTTAGATGTAGCAAAATTTACTGTGTAAACTCATCCGCAGGTAAATTGAGACATGAAGTTATTAATGTGAAATCACACGGAGACAAAAGACCACATGACTGATCTTGTCCCATCCTGCAAATAATACCGGGAGATCATGAGTCTGACTCACATGTTTACACCAATACCAGAATGTTGATGCCTTCTTGTCAGATAAGGCCTAACATTTATTTCACTAACCCATGTAGTATTAACATTAGTAGTAAATGTCTACCAATTGATAATTTTCATTGATAGACTATATAATTAATACCCCCCCCCCCAAATGTGAAGAAAGCTACTTGTGGGAAATTAATGTCAATAATGTCATACAATCTGTATCTAATTAAATAAATTAACATTAGAAATAAATTAATATAAATAAATTAATATAAATAAATTAATATAAATAAATTAATATAAATTAAAATAAATAAGTAAATCCAACGAGTCAGTTTACCTCACAATTATTTCTTTAATTTAGTTTTTTTCCTTCTGTCAGTTTGCGAGATATTCATTCACTCTTTTACACATTTTCACAGCGATATTGCCTGCTTATCACTCCCAAATTAATACACTGACTGGAGCTTCCTAGCCCTCAACCCTGTTCAGGCATGTTGGGGGAATGGTCATGAGGCCCTCAGGTAAATGTTGCCTCTATACACATTACCTTCAAGGAAATTATTAATAAATATTTAAAAAATAATTTTCAGTGCTACATTAAATTGAAAACATTTTTTTTTCCACATCCGGAAAAGGTTAA
Source organism: Procambarus clarkii (assembly GCF_040958095.1). Classification (NCBI taxonomy): domain Eukaryota; kingdom Metazoa; phylum Arthropoda; class Malacostraca; order Decapoda; family Cambaridae; genus Procambarus; species Procambarus clarkii. The sequence goes on from NC_091211.1 coordinate 5,069,676, forward strand.
AGATAGTGATATGTAGTGTTGAACCCCTCTCGACTACTGTCATACTCTGTGTGACGTAAGGTGTGATGTTTTCTCCATATGGTGTTAAAAACGGTGTTCTCTGTAGTAGTGAGTAAACATCTTATGTTCCTAGCGTTTTGTTGACAGAATATGTTGGGCCTGCTTTACTGATTAGGATGTGTCTTATCTTTGGAAAATGAAGGAAGTAGATGTGGCTGTCGGCCCCTTCGGTGTAAGTGGAGTCCGCGCTGAGGTGGTGGACTTCACTAGACCAGTCCTAATAGATTACAGTAGGATCCTTGGAGCTCGAGGTCAACCGGAGGTAAACCCATGGGGGTTCCTGTTCCCTCTGGAGCCGCTGGTGTGGGCGGCCATCGTGGCGGCGCTGCTGGTGCTGCCTACTGCTACCATCCTCATGTCCTCGTGCTTCTCACTCAGCACTCACCACCAAACATACACCTTTCCTGCCACGTCCGCCTACCTCCGCCTCTTATTGAATCAGAGTAAGCCCAGATACTATTACTTTATTGCTGTCATGATACGCTGGTAATAATTCAAGTTTTGAAGTGTATTATAATATGAACCAAAATAAAATAATAAAATTTTAGATCAAATACATATTTATAGTAAATTTAAGGATAACGAAAAACATAAACAGCATTACTTTATCTTTAAACATCAGTTGTATGAGATTTGTGATATATACAAAAAATACTTAAATCCAAATGCTCAAGCTAACTGCAGGACGAGACAGAAAACTTTCTGGATTTGACAGAGAATACAATTTAAAGAGAAAGGGGATTAATTAGTAAGTTTTCAGGTTCATGTATATGACTTTTACTTGAAATATAAGAAAGTGTGGCTCTTAATCCATGACAAATATGTCAAACATAAGAACAAAATGAATTTTGTGTGATAGCGAAAATTTTTGGGCCAGCAACTGCTTCAGATGCATCAACGTGGGTTAAAAATGGCCAGATTGGCCATAACTCACCTTTTATTCGAAACTGAAATATAATTTATGGCTCTAAATTTGCAGAAGCCTCATGTTTCTATATGTCTTAGGAAGAACGTTTTCTCTATTTGTGTAAAAAAAATATTGGCAATAAATCATTTTGTGGGTACTTGTGTTAGTAAAAGGGCGAAAATCACCTTCGTTTAATGAAAGGCAATTTTTCGTCAATTCAATAGACAATTTATAATTTGTCATCCTTCGTAACTCTATTCACCTACTATTTAATTAGCTACATTTCCTCACTACTGTATATTTTGTGAAGAATTTAAAATGTAAAATTGTGTAGTTACTCGTGGCACAATAGTTTTTGCTTAACCTGAGCCATTCCCTGGAGGTCTAAAATCTGGTTCCTAAATGACTTGCAAGAAATTTAGCAGCACTTATAATTTGTATGGCTGTCTAGCCAACCTTCCTTCTTTCTGAACTAGTCTTTCCTACTGACTGGGGTGAGTGAGGTAATATTCACCCAGATCCCCAAATACAGTATCAACTTAAACTACAATATCTGCAACTCTTAAAGTTGCAAAGTAGTTGTTATGGCTATAATGAAAACTTAATTTGATATATAACTTGAATTTAAACTATCATTAAACAATTAATAACGAGAGGATGATTCAAAGGTGAAAAATATAATTTGTTCACTTTTGACCCCCCACGAATACCCACTAAAATTATTTTTCGCTAATTACTTTTTTCTTGCACAAATAGATAAAAAGTTCCTCTAAGGATATGTAGAAACATGATTCTGCAAATTATGAGCAATAAATCCAGCCCATCCTCCTGTTTGGGTAGTACTTACAGCAATGATGAGCACCATAGTGTATAAACCGACATACAACAAATTTGAAAGTAGAAATCGCCACTATTGAATTTGGCAAACCAGAAAACTATTTTTTACTTGTGTTGCTTTGACAAATTAAACTAAAATAACCGAACCTTCCTAAGCCTAATATACGATATCTGAGGTTTAATGTAGTACATATGTGTGCCATACTAGGCCTAGGAATATTTTAAGTTTGTTTTGTAGCTTTGTTTATTTTAAAAGAATTCCTTAACAGTCAGAATACTACTATCTAAAAGCTTAGTACATACGAATTCGTGACTACTGACGCACATCACAATAGGTACTCTCTAAAAAGGAGGATGGGTTAAATAAATCATGTCTCTAACACAAGCATATGGAGAATTATGGCCATCTTGGACATTTTGACATGCTCGCAGCCACGCTCATCCAGATTGCCGGTCCCAAAACGATGCCAAATCACTCAAAATCAATTTCATTCTTATTTGTCAGGGAATAGCTATACAAGCTTTTAAATTAAAATATTCACTCTACCCTATTATCCATCTATCTATCCATCAATCCACTCAACTTTATATCCATATATCTATCTATTTATCCATCTATCTATATATCTATCTATCCACTCATCTGTCCATCCATCCATCTATCTATATATCTAGCTATCTATCCATCTGTCCATCCCTCTATCTACTGTTTGTCTCTACGTCTGTCTCTATTTCTTTGTCTGCCTCTCTCTGTCTCTGCCTCTCTGTCTCTGTCCATCTCTCTCTAATACAAAATGTCATTGTCTAATGTGTGGGTGATCGCCAGTGAGAAGAACTTAGTGGTGTAAAATGCTAAACAAAACAAGAACAGTTACTTCTTGCTCTGAAAAGGGCCAATGCTTGAGAAACCTTTCAAGCTGTAGAACAATCGCCTGTTTATGAGAGTACGGGCAAATTATTGATAGCAGGGAATTTATTTATTTTCTCGAGATCAGTGAATAATGGAGCATATTACTATAACAAAATAGTTCTTTGGAAAGATTGTTTTGAAAATATTTAGCTGTGTAGCTGGCAAGCGGTGACAAAAAATCATCATGGAAGTCTGAATGTAACCCTGGCACACTGTTCCCTTTTGAATTCCGGTGTCCAAGATCAGCCTATGCTCATCCCGTACCTCAGACCATTCCCTCTGCATATTTGGGTGAGGTTGTGTGTCACCTCCAACTTCGAACAGACAAACAGAGAGACATTATCTCTTATAGTATAGAACCAATTTCACACGTTTATTAAAACTGTAAATGGAAGAGACGAAGATGAAGAATGAAACAATATAGCAACTAAAGGACAGAAGAAAGACGACGTGTAGATGAAATGCAATTTTCTCTAGACTGTATAACAAAATATATTGAAAAAAAGAGAGCATGTGTTCTGGAGGGAGTCTCGAAAATATAAATAAATTTTGTAACGTTACCAGTAATTTATTTACTAAACTCATATAGATATTATTCACTTCATACATTGCGCTCTGTAAATATAATACAAAAAGTCTGGAAGACATGTAATAAATGCGAGCATTAGGAGAGCGACACACAACACAGTGTGCACGCGTGGCAAGGGCATTGTCTCCAAACACAAAATAGTTGTTTTAATTGCTGGATGATAATTTCTGATTACTTATAGACTACCTATGCAATACCTAAGATGTAATATTACTTAATACATATTTCTTCACAGATGTGTTGGAGTGTGGTGGGGGTTGGTGGTGGGAGCGGGTGATGTTGGCGGTGTGGGGGCTGGTGGCGCTGGTGCTGACGCAGAGCTACGCCGGCAACCTCATGGCCCTCCTGGCCGTGAGGTACATCCCTCAGCCCTACCAGTCTCTCCAGGACCTGGTCAATGACCGATCCGTCAAACTGATATGGGAGCAAGGCTCTTCTAACGCACAAATTAAGCGTGTATGTAACGTGTTTGGTTTGCCAGATATATATTTTAAGGCATGGAGAATAAATGCACCGGACATCGTCTTGGATGAAATATTTCTTGATATTCTCAGTTATGTACAATATTACCGATTTTGTTTTTGTATGTTGAGACCTGTGCCAGCCTCAACCATCGCTGGCAGTTTTCCCAAATTCTTTGCAGAAGGCTATTGTTACCATCCACTACTCTCAGCTGTACCCATTTGGCTTCAATCGGAGAATAATACGTGGGTGCATGTGAGTAGTGAATAAGGAGACAGATTGAGGTAAAAAAAATTTCAGAAACGGTTGGGCACTTCCATGCCGACTTGACCCTGTCGGGCCAGATCGTCCATCCCTCTTGTTTTAGGTGGTTAGGTTAGGGCACAGTCAGCGCGCTCCTGGCTGGCTGGCGGTGGTGGGGTGGTGGTCCCCCCTGGGGTCTCTGGGGGACCACCACCCATGGTGTACCTGAGGAACTGGTGCCCTATCCTAACCTGTTTTTTTGCACGATTTGTCTCGAGCTTTTAAGATGAGTCTAGGGCCTCAAGGAGGGGGTCTCTACTTATGAGAGGTACCGAGGATGAATGTTCAATAGTTGGAAACCAAAAAATACACTGGTGAAAGGCATATAAACGTTTTTGGAGTATTTTAATGGCATGAGCAAAAATGCACGATTTGTCCCGGGGGTGTTACGAGAGTACTACGGTATCAATTTGGGGGCCCTTACTTTGAATGGATCAGAGGGTGAATGTTCAATAGATTCAAACCAAGAAACGCAGTTGAAAGCGAATATAGAAGTTTTTGGAGTACTTTAATGAGGCTATGACTGAATAGTATAGGGAGTCCTTGGGCACAGCTCCATTTTCTGTAATGGTCAGAGGTGGATAACCCCAGTGGGGGTCAAGCATACAAGGGGGGGTCAAGATTCCTTACAAAGACCATTTTGGATATATAGGTGTAGTAAGCCTTATCTTGAATTTGCATGATACTGTGGGGTACATTGACATGAAGGGCGAGTCATAGAACAGGATCTGCATGTGAGATGGGTCATATTGGGGTTTTAAAGAAGTTAAGATAGCTTTAAAGAGTCCTGTGTGCTTGATAGTGGGGAAATGTTCAGTCAATAATTCTCGTGTTTTGAATCTGAATGAGGGGTCCTAGTTTGCGTTCTAGTCATAAAATGAGTTCCTTAGTATATTTGCTATGGAAAAAGAGCTTTCAGTACTCTATATAATTTGAAATGAGGTCAAGAAAGACATGTTTATGTGCGAGAAGAGTCAGGTTGGAAACTGTTTATTTCAGTCATCCCCCCTTGGCTTTGCTCCGTTTTCTGTAGCTAAAGTAAAGATTCCATTTTCTGTGGCATACAGTTGATTACTGGTGAAAAAGGCATACTTGAATTTGAATGGTTCTAACCTGTTTATAGATATATTTTTCGGGCCTTAAATTAGATTTTAATATGAAAAATAGCATCAAATGTATGTCTATCTTTTGTAATAAACGTTACAAGCATTAACAATACCTGTGATATTTCATAGAATACGAAAAGAAGTTTAAATAGTGGGAGCCTCAGCCATATTGTGTTGGGTTGACACTCCAACATAGTAAATTTTTATATAGTATTTTACTTTATATTTTTACATAGTATTTTACTTTATAGTAAATATACTATAAAGGAAAGTAGTTGAGTTGTTTAAGCAATTTAATACATACTGGGAATCTATTCGTATTCTGTATTAAATTTCATTTTTTAACATATTAATAGTTTTCAGCTATTGTGGTGGGGGCCCAATAACTTCATATAGTGCATCGACTTATGTCAGTGCCGTGGTATATCAAGCGCTAAGGTTTTCAGAAAATGTTACACCTCCACCTTTCAAAAAAGTGAAAAGATGAATTCATTTTGGCATTACTGTCATTACTTTGGAAGTTTTTTAATTATAGCACATGCTTAAACAAACTCGCTCGCAAAAACAAACTCATTTTTTTTGGTTTAACTTACACAAATAAACCCAGGGCTTTCACATTCGCGCAAAATACTTAGTCCCCCCTAAACTTAAAACAGTTGCACAATCTTACTTAAACACATTGCTAAACTCTTATACACAAACAAAAACTTAATTTTTAACTTACACAAATAAACCCAGGGCTTTCACATTCGCGCAAAATACTTAGTCCCCCCTAAACTTAAAACAGTTGCACAATCTTACTTAAACACATTGCTAAACTCTTATACACAAACAAAAACTAAATTTTTAACTTACACAAATAAACCCAGGGCTTTCACATTCGCGCAAAATACTTAGTCCCCCCTAAACTTAAAACAGTTGCACAATCTTACTTAAACACATTGCTAAACTCTTATACACAAACAAAAACTCAATTTTTAACTTACACAAATAAACACGGGCTTTGCACATTCACACAAAAAAATGCTTAGTCCCCCCTAGACTTGAACACTCACAATCTTACGGTGCTTTAATTTCCAAAGCCTTCCAAACCTGCACAGCTGACTGCGGCTGGATGGGAAATTACAATTGAGCCAAAAACAGTTGGTCAGGGCGAGATACGCCCTCATTTTTAGAGACATTTACTATAGCAAAAGCTTGAACATCGAGAACTGAATGCGGGCCTACACGAGAGTTGTTCTTGGCACTCAAATGTTTAGAGATTAAAATACATAGAATCTGCTAGAGCCCACCCAAGTCGCTCACGCGGGCAATAGACATGTGTTTCGCCCAAGTGTATTTATTTAAAACAAAAATACGTCAGATAGAAAGATTTTCGCATTGCCATTATATTTACCTTATAAAGCCTCTTTATAAAAATGATATGCCACTGCGTATTATGATTGTTTTATAATAAATATTGCATAAATACTTACACGATTTCATAAACAAAAAATTATTTTAATGAGCCATGTTAGGAAGGCATCATTTTTATAATAAATGAAAACTTTTAAACTAACTAAAAAGATATATCTCATAGAGGAAGATTTATTCTTCAAGATATATGTTATTGTTTAAGAGTTTCATTCTGTATCAAAAGGTTTGCCAATGTTTTCAAAACTCTGGCCTACAAATTTTTTTTTTAAGGTTTTCTGAGGGAGTAAATCTTGCTTCCTCTCTTTCTCCCACATGTGTCCTCATTGTGTGTCCTCATTTGGACCGGATGCAAAGTAACCTTCTTGCAAGTCCTGACTCATTTCCCCAACGTCCAAACTATTGGACATTGCAATATTTCACTAAATAATGCGGTATTTTAGTTGCCCCCTCTAATTATAGAGATTTTAATCTCTAAACATTTGAGTGTCAAGAACAACTCTCGTGCAGGCCCGCGTTCAGTCCCCGACGTTCAAGCTTTTTTCTATAGTAAATGTCTCTAAAATGAGGCCGTATCTCGTCCTGACCAACTTTTTTTGGCTCAATTGTAACCCATCCAGCAGCAGTCTGCTGGATAGAAGGGCAGTGGGCCTGATAAAAATAAAAAAAAAATAAACATAAATTGTTAGACTAGCTCTTTACATATGCTAGTTGTTTAATTTATTAACTGCTACTAATGCGATGATGATGCAAGAGGAGCCAGTACACATCTATGGATCAACCGATAAAAGCAGCAGACTTCTAGATGTTACTACTGCTCGGCTTAGCCCCCCCCCCCCCATAGCAAGATGGGAATAGGGGGGGGGGGGCTGCATTAATAAAATGAATTAAAACTAACATTCAATTATATATTCTCAAACTTATGCAAAAAAAACTTTACAATCACATTTGCAAAACTTGCACAAATTAATTTTGGCAATTTCGTTTACCCATTATTTGTTTGTTTTTCTTGCTTGAGCCAAAAATGAATTGTTGGGTTCATTACCAGAGTCCATTTCCCACCGTGGTAACCCCTTCCCACTACCCGCCCCACATGATGGGATTCATAATAAATGAACTAAACTAGCATTCAATTATATTCTCAACAAACTTATGCAACCCCCATACAATTACATTAGCAAGCTAACACAAATTCATTGAGCAAGTTTAACTATTCGCATACTTTGCGTCATTATATAATGGAATACGAAAAGGAAATTCGCAGAATTCAGAGATAACACCATCAATGGAGTCCAAGAAATACGCTTGTACTTCATTCATAATGATGCGCTGCCAGGAATCTTAGCAAAGTAACCAAAATATTTGCTTACTGTATGTATGTGCAGGATGCACATGACTCTCCGGTTAGGTGGTTGTGGAGTGAGACCAGCAACTGCAGACTTCCCATAGTCGTAAAAATGCCTTGCATAGAGACCGTTGCAAGCCTCTTGTTGAATCACTTAGGGTGCATATATGTGTGTGTGTGTGTGTGTGTGTGTGTGTGTATGTAACGAGCTTTCAAGAGATTGTCACTTACATAGCTAAACAATATGTAGGGTTCAGTTTCCAAATCAATTATGCGGCTCTCGAACCCTTTTCCCCCGCTACATGAGGGAGATCCCTTTTATTTTCAGCTAAAATATGCATTATATTCAGGGGGGTTCGCCGTGTCATAGCACAACCAAAAGCCCAATATACTCCCCTAAACTTTCCCTATACGTCAACTTTTCCGTTGTACGTCAGGCTGCGAGCAGCCGCGTCCAACAGCCTAGTTGATCAGTCCGGCAACCAGGAGGCCTGGTCGACGACCGGGCCGCGGGGACGCTAAGCCCCGGAAGCACCTCAAGGTAACCTCAAGGTATCCCATCTAAATTTAAAAAAATGCATTTCCAATACCCAATATTATATATATATATATATATATATATATATATATATATATATATATATATATATATATATATATATATATATATATATATACTGTCCCTCCCCCTCCCCCACCCACTCAACCCCCCACCCCACCCCCCAGGAATAGGCCTGATTTGTTCAAGCCAAAGCCCAATTCACCCGAGTTTTCTCTATCTCATCTAAAAATAACGTTCATTTCCAATGCCCATTATCCAGCCACCACATATTCCCCATTCCCAAGACCATTTCATAGTGTTAGTGCTGTGGCCATCTACCTAATTTCATCCCAATTAATGACAATTCCCCATTAAATATTGGCAAAAATATGCCAAATCATATCACAGCCAAAGCCCATTTCACCCAAGTTTTACCTATCCCATATAAATTTAATGTGCATTTTCAATATCTAATATCCAGGTGCCCTATGTCACGCCCTATTCCCAAGACCATTTCATAGCGCAGTGTCCATCCAGCTGTTTCCAAATATCCAGATGTGTTTATATATCTTCAATCCTACGAAACCAGACCTAACCTAACACACAGCTAAGGCCAAATTTATCCCAATTTAATCCAATTTCCACCTAATTTGATCCAATTTATTCAGATTTAATCCAATTCCCGCCAAATTTACCCGAGTTTACCATTTCATAGCACAACCAAAGCCCCAATTTGACCAAGTTTCACCTATCCCAATTAAATTTAATGTGAATCTTCAATATCAGGTCGCCCCCCAATGTCACAGCCAATTCCCAAAGACCATTTCATAGTAATAGTGCAGTGTTCATCCAGCCATTTCCATGTTCCAGATGTGTTTATATATCATCAAACCTACCAAAAGCAGACCTAACCCAATACGGCTAAGGCCAAATTTAACCAAATTTTCCCCAATTTAAGATAATTTCCACCTAATTTGCCACAATTTTATCCAATTTCCACCAAATTTTACCATAGTTCACCTTATCATAACACAGCCAAAGCCCCAGTTTGTCCAAGTTTCACTCATTCCATATAACTTTTATGTGTATTTCCAGTATCCAATATCCAGTGGTCGATGTCATACTTCATTCCCAGAGACCATTTCATAGTGATAGTGTAGGGTCTGACGAGCCACTTCCAATATACAGATGCGTTTATATACATCAATCCTACCTAAAAACCAGACCCAACCCTAACATGGCTAAGACCAAATTTAACCAAATGTATCACAATTTAAGACAATTTCTACCTAATTTGCCCCAATTTATCCAAATTTAAGACATTTTCTACCAAATTTACCCGATTTTACATATTATAGCAAGGTCAATGCCCAATTTTCCCCCCAAGTTTCGCCTATTCCATACACTGCAATATTAAGGCGCATTTTCAATATGCAGTCCAATAATCTCGACTGTTTTCTTTTTTTATTTGTTAGTTATGGATCTTTGTTAAATATTGTATTTTATATTCTTAGAAAAGTATTTGTTTGGATATTAACCCCAACCACCCGGTACCCTAACCTGCGTGGATCTTTGCCGAATATTCCTGTCAATGTTGTTTATGGACTCAACAACCCTGAAGCTAACCTGCCTTGACCTGACGTTAATTGTTGCACCTTCTTTTTTTGGGGGGAAAGTGATGTTTTTGTATCAACCCAACCGCCCTTGCCCATACCTCTGATACCAAAAATCTTGGTTCCATATATGGTATCTTATTCTTGGGACACAGCCAATCCATCCCAACCTAACCTCTATTAACTATGGGTTTAATGACCATTTTTCTCTACATCAGTTCAAACACAACCCAACCTCATATAAATGGATCTGAACTCCATTTGTACACATGTTCTTAGGAAACATGATAAAATTCGCCATATCTCTATCATTAAATAATAAAAATTTTTCTTAACCTGGCCTATAATCCCCCCCCCCCCTCGAAATTCTGGCAAATTATGGATATTAAAGAATTAAAGTAGGAATATATTTTCACATTAGCTTAATATAACCCAAATCTAACACAAATTTGTCCCAATTGGGGGGGGGGGATTATAGGCCAGGTTAAGGAAAAATTTTATTATTTAATGATAGAGATATGGCGAATTTTATCATGTTTCCTAAGAACATGTGTACAAATAGAGTTCAGATCCATTTATATGAGGTTGGGTTGTGTTTGAACTGATGTAGAGAAAAATGGTCATTAAACCCATAGTTAATAGAGGTTAGGTTGGGATGGATTGGCTGTGTCCCAAGAATAAGATACCATATATGGAACCAAGATTTTTGGTATCAGAGGTATGGGCAAGGGCGGTTGGGTTGATGCAAAAACATCACTTTCCCCCCAAAAAAAGAAGGTGCAACAATTAACGTCAGGTCAAGGCAGGTTAGCTTCAGGGTTGTTGAGTCCATAAACAACATTGACAGGAATATTCGGCAAAGATCCACGCAGGTTAGGGTACCGGGTGGTTGGGGTTAATATCCAAACAAATACTTTTCTAAGAATATAAAATACAATATTTAACAAAGATCCATAACTAACAAATAAAAAAAGAAAACAGTCGAGATTATTGGACTGCATATTGAAAATGCGCCTTAAATTTGCAGTGTATGGAATAGGCGAAACTTGGGGGGAAAATTGGGCATTGACCTTGCTATAATACGTAAAATCGGGTAAATTTGGTAGAAAATGTCTTAAATTTGGATAAATTGGGGCAAATTAGGTAGAAATTGTCTTAAATTGTGATACATTTGGTTAAATTTGGTCTTAGCCATGTTAGGGTTGGGTCTGGTTTTTAGGTAGGATTGATGTATATAAACGCATCTGTATATTGGAAGTGGCTCGTCAGACCCTACACTATCACTATGAAATGGTCTCTGGGAATGAAGTATGACATCGACCACTGGATATTGGATACTGGAAATACACATAAAAGTTATATGGAATGAGTGAAACTTGGACAAACTGGGGCTTTGGCTGTGCTATGATAAGGTGAACTATGGTAAAATTTGGTGGAAATTGGATAAAATTGTGGCAAATTAGGTGGAAATTATCTTAAATTGGGGAAAATTTGGTTAAATTTGGCCTTAGCCGTATTGGGTTAGGTCTGCTCTTGGTAGGTTTGATGATATATAAACACATCTGGAACATGGAAATGGCTGGATGAACACTGCACTATTACTATGAAATGGTCTTTGGGAATTGGCTGTGACATTGGGGGGCGACCTGATATTGAAGATTCACATTAAATTTAATTGGGATAGGTGAAACTTGGTCAAATTGGGGCTTAGGTTGTGCTATGAAATGGTAAACTCGGGTAAATTTGGCGGGAATTGGATTAAATCTGAATAAATTGGATCAAATTAGGTGGAAATTGGATTAAATTGGGATAAATTTGGCCTTAGCTGTGTGTTAGGTTAGGTCTGGTTTCGTAGGATTGAAGATATATAAACACATCTGGATATTTGGAAACAGCTGGATGGACACTGCGCTATGAAATGGTCTTGGGAATAGGGCGTGACATAGGGCACCTGGATATTAGATATTGAAAATGCACATTAAATTTATATGGGATAGGTAAAACTTGGGTGAAATGGGCTTTGGCTGTGATATGATTTGGCATATTTTTGCCAATATTTAATGGGGAATTGTCATTAATTGGGATGAAATTAGGTAGATGGCCACAGCACTAACACTATGAAATGGTCTTGGGAATGGGGAATATGTGGTGGCTGGATAATGGGCATTGGAAATGAACGTTATTTTTAGATGAGATAGAGAAAACTCGGGTGAATTGGGCTTTGGCTTGAACAAATCAGGCCTATTCCTGGGGGGTGGGGTGGGGGGTTGAGTGGGTGGGGGAGGGGGAGGGACAGTATATATATATATATATATATATATATATATATATATATATATATATATATATATATATATATATATATATATATATATATATATATATATATATATATATATATATATATATATATATAATATTGGGTATTGGAAATGCATTTTTTTAAATTTAGATGGGATACCTTGAGGTTACCTTGAGGTGCTTCCGGGGCTTAGCGTCCCCGCGGCCCGGTCGTCGACCAGGCCTCCTGGTTGCCGGACTGATCAACCAGGCTGTTGGACGCGGCTGCTCGCAGCCTGACGTACAACGGAAAAGTTGACGTATAGGGAAAGTTTAGGGGAGTATATTGGGCTTTTGGTTGTGCTATGACACGGCGAACCCCCCTGAATATAATGCATATTTTAGCTGAAAATAAAAGGGATCTCCCGCATGTAGCGGGGGAAAAGGGTTCGAGAGCCGCATAATTGATTTGGAAACTGAACCCTACATATTGTTTAGCTATGTAAGTGACAATCTCTTGAAAGCTCGTTACATACACACACACACACACACACACACACACACACACACACACACACACACACACACACACACACACAGAGGCGAGAGGCGAGGGGGGAACCCACAACCAGCTACCCAGTAACACCAGAAGGGAGGACAACCCCGCCTCCCTCCTCTGCATAGAAAACCCCCCTACCCCAAACCCTCCCTGCCCCCACTCAAAAGTTCAGCCAAATCTCCCTCCCCCCACACCCAATCCCCACCCTTCTACCCCTCCCCTCCTCCCGAGTCCTCCCTCCCCCCCTTTCCTTCCCGTCCTCCCTCCCCTTTCACCCCATACCCTCCCTGTCCCTCCCCCTTCACTGGATCCCCCGCCCCTCATTCCAGTATCCTCTGAGATCCTGTTACCCACCTCACAGGTCCTCACACCCATGGAACAGCCTCCCCCACCAGCAGAACACTCACCAAGGAGGCGATTTGAGAAGGGACAGAAGAAAGTGAGCCTCAAAGCGATGTACACTAACATAGATGGAATTACAAGTAAAGCAAATGAGCTTGGAGAACTGGTACTAGAGGAAAACCCAGACATAATAGCCCTCACAGAAACAAAGATCACGAAAACAATAACAAATGCAGTGTTTCCACAGGACTATTATGTTGTGCGGAAAGAGAGGGAAGGAAGAGGTGGGGGTGGTGTAGCTCTGCTGGTAAGAAAAGGCTGGGATTTTGAGGAGATGGATATTCAGGGCTGTGAAGGTTTCAGTGACTACATAGCAGGTACTGTAACAAATGGAGGGAAAAAAATTATAGTCGCAGTCATATATAATCCACCACCAAATGACAGAAGACCTAGACAGGAATATGATAGAAACAACATGGCCACCATTAACATAATATAAAGAGCAGCTTCTGTTGCTAGCAGGAATGGATCTGGACTACTAATTATGGGAGACTTCAACCATGGGAAGATAGACTGGAAGAACAGAGACCCGCATGGAGGACCAGAAACATGGAGAGCTAAGCTGCTGGACGTGGCAACAAGAAACTTTCTAAGCCAGCATTCCAAAGAGCCAACAAGAATGAGAGGAGAAGATGAACCAGCAATGCTTGATTTGATATTTACCCTAAATGAATGGGATATAAGGGAAGTTAAGATGGAAGCGCCCTTGGGAATGAGTGACCACAGTGTATTGAACTTTGAGTACCTGGTAGAGCTAGGACTTATCTCCCCCCAAAAAGAACTAGGAATCAAAAGGCTGGCATACCGAAAGGGGAATTATGAACAGATGAGAAGTTTCCTAAGTGAAATACCTTGGGACACAGACCTCAGAGACAAGTCTGTACAGGGTATGATGGACTATGTTACCCAAAAGTGTCAGGAGGCAGTAAACAGGTTCATCCCGGCCCAAAGGGAAAAATCCGAGAAGCAACAAAAGAATCCATGGTATAATAGGGCATGTATGGAAGCGAAGAAACTGAACAAGAAGGCGTGGAGGAACTTCCGGAATAACAGAACACCAGAAAGCAGGGAGAGATACCAGAGAACCAGGAATGAGTACGTCAGGGTGAGAAGAGAAGCAGAGAAAATTTTTGAAAATGATATAGCAAACAAAGCCAAGACCGAACCAAAGCTACTCCACAGTCACATCAGAAGGAAAACAACAGTGAAAGAACAGGTATTGAAACTTAGAACAGGCGAGGACAGGTATACAGAGAATGACAGAGAGGTGTGTGAGGAACTCAACAAGAGGTTCCAAGAGGTCTTCACAATAGAACAGGGTGAGGTCACTGTGCTAGGAGAAAGGGAGGTAAACCAGGCGGCCTTGGAGGAGTTCGAAATTACGAGAGAGGAGGTCAAGAGACACCTGCTGGATCTGGATGTTAGAAAGGCGGTTGGTCCAGATGGGATCTCACCATGGGTACTGAAAGAGTGTGCAGAGGCACTTTGCTTGCCACTCTCCATAGTGTATAGTAAATCACTAGAGACGGGAGACCTACCAGAAATATGGAAGACGGCGAATGTGGTCCCAATATACAAAAAGGGCGACAGACAAGAGGCACTGAACTACAGGCCAGTGTCCTTGACTTGTATACCATGCAAGGTGATGGAGAAGATCGTGAGAAAAAACCTGGTAACACATCTGGAGAGAAGGGACTTCGTGACAAATCGCCAACATGGATTCAGGGAGGGTAAATCTTGCCTTACAGGCTTGATAGAATTCTACGATCAGGTGACACAGATTAAGCAAGAAAGAGAGGGCTGGGCGGACTGCATTTTCTTGGATTGTCGGAAAGCCTTTGACACAGTACCGCATAAGAGGCTGGTACATAAGCTGGAGAGACAGGCAGGTGTAGCTGGTAAGGTGCTCCAGTGGATAAGTGAGTATCTAAGCAATAGGAAGCAGAGAGTTACGGTGAGGGGTGAGACCTCCGATTGGCGTGAAGTCACCAGTGGAGTCCCACAGGGCTCTGTACTCGGTCCTATCTTGTTTCTGATATATGTAAATGATCTCCCGGAGGGTATCGATTCATTTCTCTCAATGTTTGCGGACGATGCTAAAATTATGAGAAGGATTAAACCAGAAGAGGACTGTTTGAGGCTTCAAGAAGACCTAGACAAGCTGAAGGAATGGTCGAACAAATGGTTGTTAGAGTTTAACCCAACCAAATGTAATGTAATGAAGATAGGTGTAGGGAGCAGGAGGCCAGATACAAGGTATCATCTGGGAGAGGAAATTCTTCAGGAGTCAGAGAAGGAAAAAGACTTGGGGGTTGATATCACGCCAGACCTGTCTCCTGCAGCACATATCAAGCGGATAACATCAGCGGCATATGCCAGGCTGGCCAACATACGAACGGCATTCAGAAACTTGTGTAAAGAATCATTCAGAACTTTGTATACCACATATGTCAGGCCAATCCTGGAGTATGCAGCCCCAGCATGGAGTCCATATCTAGTCAAGGATAAGACTAAACTGGAAAAGGTTCAAAGGTTTGCCACCAGACTAGTACCCGAGCTGAGAGGTATGAGCTACGAGGAGAGACTACGGGAATTAAACCTCACTTCGCTGGAAGACAGAAGAGTTAGTGGGGACATGATCACCACATTCAAGATTCTGAAGGGGATTGATAGGGTAGATAAAGACAGTCTATTTAACACAAGGGGAACACGCACAAGGGGACACAGGTGGAAACTGAGTGCCCAAATGAGCCACAGAGATATTAGAAAGAACTTTTTTAGTGTCAGAGTGGTTGACAAATGGAATGCATTAGGGGGTGATGTGGTGGAGGCTGACTCCATACACAGTTTCAAGTGTAGATATGACAGAGCCCGATAGGCTCAGGAATCTGTACACCTGTTGATTGACGGTTGAGAGGCGGGACCAAAGAGCCAGAGCTCAACCCCCGCAAACACAACTAGGTGAGTACAACTAGGTGAGTACACACACACACACACACACACACACATATATGCATCCTAAGTGATTCAACAAGAGGCTTGCAACGGTCTCTATGCAAGGCATTTTTACGACTATGGGAAGTCTGCAGTTGCTGGTCTCACTCCACAACCACCTAACCGGAGAGTCATGTGCATCCTGCACATACATACAGTAAGCAAATATTTTGGTTACTTTGCTAAGATTCCTGGCAGCGCATCATTATGAATGAAGTACAAGCGTATTTCTTGGACTCCATTGATGGTGTTATCTCTGAATTCTGCGAATTTCCTTTTCGTATTCCATTACATAATGACGCAAAGTATGCAAATAGTTAAACTTGCTCAATGAATTTGTGTTAGCTTGCTAATGTAATTGTTCGGGGGTTGCATAAGTTTGTTGAGAATATAATTGAATGCTAGTTTAGTTCATTTATTATGAATCCCATCATGTGGGGCGGGTAGTGGGAAGGGGTTACCACGGTGGGAAATGGACTCTGGTAATGAACCCAACAATTCATTTTTGGCTCAAGCAAGAAAAACAAACAAATAATGGGTAAACGAAATTGCCAAAATTAATTTGTGCAAGTTTTGCAAATGTGATTGTAAAGTTTTTTTTTGCATAAGTTTGAGAATATATAATTGAATGTTAGTTTTAATTCATTTTATTAATGCAGCCCCCCCCCCCTATTCCCATCTTGCTATGGGGGGGGGGGCTAAGCCAAGCAGTAGTAACATCTAGAAGTCTGCTGCTTTTATTGGTTGATCCATAGATGTGTACTGGCTCCTCTTGCATCATCATCGCATTAGTAGCAGTTAATAAATTAAACAACTAGCATATGTAAAGAGCTAGTCTAACAATTTATGTTTATTTTTTTTTTATTTTTATCAGGCCCACTGCCCTTCTATCCAGCAGACTGCTGCTGGATGGGTTACAATTGAGCCAAAAACAGTTGGTCAGGACGAGATACGGCCTCATTTTAGAGACATTTACTATAGAAAAAAGCTTGAACTTCGGGGACTGAACGCGGGCCTGCACGAGAGTTGTTCTTGACGCTCAAATGTTTAGAGATTAAAATCTCTATAATTAGAGGGGGCAACTAAAATACCGCATTATTTAGTGAAATATTGCAATGTCCAATAGTTTGGACGTTGGGGAAATGAGACTTAGTGAAATATTGCAATGTCCAATAGTTTGGACGTTGGGGAAATGAGACGAAGGTTACTCCTCTGCATCCGGTCCAAATGAGGACACACGTGGGAGAAAGAGAAGAAGCAAGATTTACTCCCTCAGAAAACCTTAAAAAAAATTTGTAGGCCAGAGTTTTGAAAACATTGGGAAACCTTTTGATACAGAATGAAACTCTTAAACAATAACATATATCTTGAAGAATAAATCTTCCTCTATGAGATATATCTTTTTAGTTAGTTTAAAAGTTTTCATTTATTGTAAAAATGATGCCTTCCTAACATGGCTCATTAAAATAATTTTTTGTTTATGATATCATGTAAGTATTTATGCAATATTTATTATAAAACAATCATAATACGCAGTGGCATATCATTTTTATAAAGAGGCTTTATAAGGTAAATATAATGGCAATGCGAAAATCTTTCTATCTGACGTATTTTTGTTTTAAATAAATACACTTGGGCGAAACACATGTCTATTGCCCGCGTGAGCGACTTGGGTGGGCTCTAGCAGATTCTATGTATTTTAATCTCTAAACATTTGAGTGCCAAGAACAACTCTCGTGTAGGCCCGCATTCAGTTCTCAATGTTCAAGCTTTTGCTATAGTAAATGTCTCTAAAAATGAGGCCGTATCTCGCCCTGACCAACTGTTTTTGGCTCAATTGTAATTTCCCATCCAGCCGCAGTCAGCTGGGCAGGACCCAGTGCTGCAGGTTTGGAAGGCTTTGGAAATTAAAGCACCGTAAGATTGTGAGTGTTCAAGTCTAGGGGGGACTAAGCATTTTTTTGTGTGAATGTGCAAAGCCCGTGTTTATTTGTGTAAGTTAAAAATTGAGTTTTTGTTTGTGTATAAGAGTTTAGCAATGTGTTTAAGTAAGATTGTGCAACTGTTTTAAGTTTAGGGGGGACTAAGTATTTTGCGCGAATGTGAAAGCCCTGGGTTTATTTGTGTAAGTTAAAAATTTAGTTTTTGTTTGTGTATAAGAGTTTAGCAATGTGTTTAAGTAAGATTGTGCAACTGTTTTAAGTTTAGGGGGGACTAAGTATTTTGCGCGAATGTGAAAGCCCTGGGTTTATTTGTGTAAGTTAAAAATTCAGTTTTTGTTTGTGTATAAGAGTTTAGCAATGTGTTTAAGTAAGATTGTGCAACTGTTTTAAGTTTAGGGGGGACTAAGTATTTTGTTGGCGAATGTGAAAGCCCTGGGTTTATTTGTGTAAGTTAAACCAAAAAAAAATGAGTTTGTTTTTGCGAGCGAGTTTGTTTAAGCATGTGCTATAATTAAAAAACTTCCAAAGTAATGACAGTAATGCCAAAATGAATTCATCTTTTCACTTTTTTGAAAGGTGGAGGTGTAACATTTTCTGAAAACCTTAGCGCTTGATATACCACGGCACTGACATAAGTCGATGCGCTATATGAAGTTATTGGGCCCCCACCACAATAGCTGAAAACTATTAATATGTTAAAAAATGAAATTTAATACAGAATACGAATAGATTCCCAGTATGTATTAAATTGCTTAAACAACTCAACTACTTTCCTTTATAGTATATTTACGAGTGTCAAATTAATGTTGGAGTGTCAACCCAACACAATATGGCTGAGGCCCCCACTATTTAAACTTCTTTTCGTATTCTATGAAATATCACAGGTATTGTTAATGCTTGTAACGTTTATTACAAAAGATAGACATACATTTGATGCTATTTTTCATATTAAAATCTAATTTAAAGCCCGAAAAATATATCTATAAACAGGTTAGAACCATACAAATTCAAGTATGCCTTTTTCACCAGTAATCAACTGTATGCCACAGAAAATGGAATCTTTACTTTAGCTACAGAAAACGGAGCAAAGCCAAGGGGGGATGACTGAAATAAACAGTTTCCAACCTGACTCTTCTCGCACATAAACATGTCTTTCTTGACCTCATTTCAAATTATATAGAGTACTGAAAGCTCATTTTCCATAGCAAATATACTAAGGAACTCATTTTATGACTAGAACGCAAACTAGGACCCCTCATTCAGATTCAAAACACGAGAATTATTGACTGAACATTTCCCCACTATCAAGCACACAGGACTCTTTAAAGCTATCTTAACTTCTTTAAAACCCCAATATGACCCATCTCACATGCAGATCCTGTTCTATGACTCGCCCTTCATGTCAATGTACCCCACAGTATCATGCAAATTCAAGATAAGGCTTACTACACCTATATATCCAAAATGGTCTTTGTAAGGAATCTTGACCCCCCCTTGTATGCTTGACCCCCACTGGGGTTATCCACCTCTGACCATTACAGAAAATGGAGCTGTGCCCAAGGACTCCCTATACTATTCAGTCATAGCCTCATTAAAGTACTCCAAAAACTTCTATATTCGCTTTCAACTGCGTTTCTTGGTTTGAATCTATTGAACATTCACCCTCTGATCCATTCAAAAGTAAGGGCCCCCAAATTGATACCGTAGTACTCTCGTAACACCCCCGGGACAAATCGTGCATTTTTGCTCATGCCATTAAAATACTCCAAAAACGTTTATATGCCTTTCACCAGTGTATTTTTTGGTTTCCAACTATTGAACATTCATCCTCGGTACCTCTCATAAGTAGAGACCCCCTCCTTGAGGCCCTAGACTCATCTTAAAAGCTCGAGACAAATCGTGCAAAAAAACAGGTTAGGATAGGGCACCAGTTCCTCAGGTACACCATGGGTGGTGGTCCCCCAGGGACCCCAGGGGGGACCACCACCCCACCACCGCCAGCCAGCCAGGAGCGTGCTGACTGTGCCCTAACCTAACCACCTAAAACAAGAGGGATGGACGATCTGGCCCGACAGGGTCAAGTCGGCATGGAAGTGCCCAACCATTTCTGAAATTTTTTTTACCTCAATCTGTCTCCTTATTCACTACTCATGTGAGTCTCAAGACTTCCCAAAGCAGGCAACTACTGGTTGAGTGGTTATAGTGCTAACCTACTAGAGTACCCATTCTGCCCAGGTTCACATCTTGGGGAGGTCATAGAGTTCACAGTTATATCTGTTTATATATTGGAGCAAGGAAGCTGTGGCAGTAAGGGGGAGACCCAGTTGATATAAGAGCCTGTGTTGCTAGCGTCTTAAGTTATTTTTCAAGGAAAACGAAGACTCTCTGAGAGCAGACTCAACGTTTTGAGAAAAATGCTTGTTGTTCAGTAGTAAGGTAGTGAAGATTCCAATGACACGACGACAATTAAGGCAATCGCTTCACAACGTGTATGATGGAGCCAACTGGGTTGATAATTATTCCGTGACGACCAAGATGAGTGGTCAGTAGCTTTTTCTGCGGAATTGAGAAACTCTATTGAACAATGAGAAGACTCAAACCACTGATGAAGAGACTCCCAGCTGCACACCTAACCCCCCATCCCCCATGTACCACGACTTTGTATATGTTACACAACCTGGGGTTCAACTGAATCCACAGGAAGTACGAAATGTTTGTCAGGTGGCTTTTTGGATGTGAGCTAGATCTTAGTAGGCCCTTGTTTTACACATTCTATAAATCGCTTGAGTCATTGCTAATACGATGTCAATATTTAAGAAGGGGAGACAACACTTGCCTCAAACTATCGGCCAATTAGCTAAATGTTTATTGTGTGAAATTATAAGTGCAAAATATATTCGTCTATATCTTGAAAAACATACATTAATAAATGATTCACACATAGTTTTACTAACGTCCGTTCTTGTTTAACAAATTTGCTATGATTCTATTCCAGCATAGTTGAGGCAGTTGATAGTGGTAAGGTTTGTGATGTTGTGTACCTTGACTTTAGCAAAGCTTTTGATACAGTGCCACATGAAAAACTGATTAAAAAGATAAAGGCTCACGGTAATGACGATAATATTACAGTGGATTAGGGCATGGTCATACCAACAGAAACAGAGAGTTAGTACAAATGGAGTTAAGTCAGAGTGGGAAAATGTTGAACGAGAAGCTCTTCAAGACTCTGTCCTGGGACCTCTCTAGTCTACGATATATATGAAAGTTTTAGATTCAGGATTGAACAGAAGTATATGCAAATTTCCAGAAGATACGACAGTTCGGCGGACAATTTTTCAGAGACTCAAAATAACTACACAAGGATCTAGAGCAGGGGTCTCCAAACTTTTCAATGTAAGGGCCACATTATATATTTCCCATATTTATGCGGGCCGGAGGAATAAAAAATGAAAAAAAACAAAAAAACAAATCAGTGCCAGTAATTTAATTTCCTCAAATATTAAAGTATAAACATGGAAAAATTAAAACATATCTTTTTGGAAAAAATCAGGGTAAACTAAATAGATTCCTGCCTTTAGTTCTATGCAACCAAATTAGTGTGACGAATGATACTGTCGTTTAGACTTCAAAATTTCATTAAAATCAGGTTCCAGATTAGATGAGCCAATTGTAAGAATTGATTTCAAGTGATCATCAGACAAATTTGCTCGATAGTTAGATTTCACATACTTCATTTTGGAAAAAGTTTGTTCACACAAGTATGTTGAACCAAAAATGGACACAAAACTACAAGCAAACTTTATCAAATTTGGAAACTGATCTGGCTGCAGGCATTTATAAAACTCAATCAGATTTCCTTCTCTATACTTATCTTTCAGTCTGTCATCTGCCTGGAGATCAATAATTTCCATTTGAAATTGAGTTGGAAGATTTTCAGCATTGCAGTCAAATGGATTATGAAAGAGCCTGATTTCATTTGCTTTGGCATCAAGGTCAGCAAATCGCTTCTGAAACTGTTTTTTCAAATCTGAAATTATTTCATTTGCAAATGAAAAAGGAAATTCAACTTTACTTTCTGCATGAAATTTTTCACAACATGGAAAATGAGCAAAATTCTTAACCTTCACCTGGCCTTCAAGTAGCGCAAGTTTTGCTCTGAATGCCTTGACATGAACAAAATAGTCACTGATCAAATTTGTTTTGCCTTGCAATTTCAGATTCAAGTTATTCATATGACCTGTCATATCTGCAAAAAATGCCAATTTCCAAATCCATTCACATTCTGATAATAATGGCTGAGGTTTATTTTTCTCTGTGAGAAATAAATCAATTTCTAATCTGAGCTCAAAGAAATGCAGCAAAACCTTTCCACAACTAAGCCATCTAACTGCTGTATAATAAGGCAAGTTAACAAACTCCGCATCAATTTCTTTCAAGAAATCACGGAACTGGCGATGGTTGAGTGCATGAGATCTAATGAAATTAACCACAGAAACAACAGGTTTCATGACACAAGACATATCAACATATTTTAGGCACAATGCTTGTTGATGGATAAGGCAATGCAGAAAAATGGGTTTTGAGAATCCTCCAACCTCACAAGCTGTTGTAATTTGCCCAACCAAACCCTTCTTTGTCCCAGACATATTCTTTCCTCCATCAATTGTCACACACTGCACTTGTTTCCATTCCAGGTTATATTCTGTCATAGTTTTACTTACTTCATTGAAAATGTCCTCTCCAGTTGTTGTGGTGTGCATGCTGTGAACTGATGCTAATTCTTGGCTCACATTAAATTCACTATCAACACCACGAATGAATACTAAGAGCTGAGAAGTATCACACACATCAGTTGATTCATCCAACGCAAGAGAATACCAACAAAATCTTTTTGTTTTTTCCTTTATTTGCCGAATTATGTCGCCTCCTAAATCTTCAATTCTACGAGCAACAGTATTTGACCCAAGACTTATCATTTTGAAGAGGTTTACTTTTTCTGGACATACCTCTCCTGCTGCTTCCACTATACACTCTTTTATGAAACTACCATCAGTGAATGGTTTTCCTTTTTTAGCCAACACATAGGCAACTTTGTAACTGGCTCTAGTTGAATTTTCATTTTCAGATTTTTTCTTACTGAAAACAGCTTGTTGAGAATGCAGACTGTGCTGAAATGATTCAAACTTTTTAGTGCGTTCTGCTCCTGTGATGTGAGAATAACTTGAGCCATGTTTAGATTCATAGTGCCGACGAATATTGTATTCCTTCAGAACAGCAACACTGTCTGTACATATTATGCATAAAGCTTTATCATTTGCTATCACAAAAAAGTACTTTATCTTCCATTCGTCATTGAACCGACGGCACTCACTGTCCACTTTTCTTTTCTTTATCTTTTCCATATCTGAAAACATAAGGGTAAAATAAATGAAATAAATTCTACAGGAAAAAAACAGCTTGTATGTGGTGTTAAAAAACATAGCATATTATTATAAAGTGGTAAATATTATGGCAACAGCTTTCGTTGATAAACTTAATGGTTACCATTTTAACTATTTTAAACATGCAATATTTTTGGCTACAATAGTATTATTGCTATTTTGTATAACTAAGATAAAGGCATTGTCAAAGTACAGAGAAAAGAATATTGTACAGTGTTTGTGCTCCCTGAAACGGAAGCAGCGAAGCCCCACTCGCCCTCCATCCCCACAATATACAGTTATACACAACTGATTGGTTGTAATGCACAACACATACCTACCAGTATTAGTATCTGTGCGTCACACTATCGAGAGAGAGGAAAACTGACTCGGGTTGAGCGCCACCAGTCAGCAGCCCCAGCTTTGAATAATTCTGCGATGCCATTCGTACGATAATTATTTTTTCAAGGCCACCACACAGGGATTTGTTTGGAGGACTGGATGAAATTATGTGGCGGGCCGGATGTGGCCCGCGGGCCATAGTTTGGAGACCCCTGATCTAGAGTGTCTTTTGTAGTTGTCGAAATATTAGCAGATGCAGTTTAATGGTGACAAATGTAAGATTCTGAGGCTACGTACTGATAGAGTCACAAAATATAAGCTGAATGGTATTTAAATTGCGAAGTCTGATTTCAAAAATGGCCTGGGGGTCACGATTAGTAGGAATTTAAAACAAAAAAATCTATGCATAAATTTATTTATCTATATTTATTTATTTATATTTATTTATTTATTTATATACAAGAAGGTACCTTGGGTTTGTGAGGATACATAGCATGGTATTTTACAATCTTGTAAAGCCACTAGTACGTGCAGCGTTTCAGGTAGGTCCTTAATCTAACAGATAATTTTAAGTAGGTAAATTCTAGCAGAATTAATAAAATGATAGATACATTGTAAGAAAAAATGAGATGAGAGATTAGTAGGTATATTAAAGCACATTGGTAGCTCTGATTGAATGCACTGACAGCTTGATTGGTAATTTAAACAAAGATTAATAGGCACCATACAGCAAACTGGTAGCACATATAAGAAGACAGCGATGATCACAGTGGTAAAGTTGTTCCGATTAAGTACATAAAGATTGCGAAATTGGGTAGCACTAGATACAGTTCAGTTTTAAAGCAACAAGATAGGAAACTATGAAGATGAAATTAGGTACATTTTAATTTTGTTTTTGAATGACGCAAAAGTTGGACAGCTTTTCAATACATTAGGGAGTGAGTTCCATAGATTAGGTCGCTTTATTTGCATAGAGTGTTTACACAGATTAAGTTTGACTCTGGGGATATCAAAGAGATATTTGTTTCTGGTGTGGTGATAATGGGTCCTATTACATCTGTCCAGGGAGTTTCAGAGCAGGATTTGCATTTAAGAACAGGGTTTTGTAAATGTAGTTGACACAAGAGAATGTGTGGAGTGAGTTTATGTTTAGCATGTTTAGGGATTTAAACAAGGGGGGGCTGAGTGTTTGAAAGCAGGATTTGTTATTATTCTGATAGCAGATTTTTGCTGGGAGGCGATGGACTTGAGGTGGTTTACAGTGGTTGAACCCCATGCACAGATACCATAATTAAGATAGGGATAGATTAGTGCATAATATAGTGAGATGAGTGCAGAGTTAGGTACATAATATTTGATTTTGGAGAGTATACCAACTGTTTTAGAGACTTTTTACTTATGTGTTGTATGTGGGTGCTGAAGTTGAGTCTCTTGTCTAGGAATAGGCCAAGAAACTTTCCATCATTTTTATTGCTAATGTTAACATTGTCTATCTGGAGCAGAATTGCATTTGTTGATTTGCTTCCAAATAAGATGTAGTAGGTCTTTTCTATGTTAAGTGTTAGTTTGTTGGTTGACATCCATAAGTGAACTTGTTTTAGTTCATTATTAACAACATCATTTAGTGTATGTGGGTTGGGGTTAGATTAGATGAGAGTAGTATCATCAGCAAACAATATAGGTTTAAGAATGTTAGAGACATTAGACAGATCATTGATGTATATAAGAAATAGGAGAGGTCCCAAGATGCTGCCCTGTGGCACTCCAACGGTTATTGGTAGAGTGGTAAGGTTATATCATTGATGGCTACACATTTGTGTCTATCACAATTCTCACCCTTCACAGTAACTCTCTGCTTCCTATCACTTAGGTATGTCATTATCCTATGGAGCACCCTACCCGTTACTCTTGCCTGTTTCACCAACTAATGCACCAACATCTTATGGGTACTGTGTCAAAGGCTTTCCGACAGTCCCTGAAAATGCTGTTTCCCCACCCTTCTCTTTCTTGTTTAATCTTTGTCACCTGCTCGTTGAATTCTACTAAACCTGTGAGGCAAGATTTGCCATTCCTAAACCCATGCTGGTGGTGTGTCTCAAAGTCCCTTCTCCCCAGAAGTGTTACTAGGTTTTTTCTCATAATATTCTCCATCACCTTTCATGGTATACAAATTAGGGAAACTGGCCTATAGTTCAGTCGCTCTTGCCTGTCGCCCTTTTTTGTATATATTGTGACAACATTAGCTGTCTTCCCTATTTCTGGAGGTCTCCCGTCTCCAGCGACTTGCCACCATGGATAGTGGCACGCAACATGATTATGCACACTCTTTCAGTACCTATGGCGAGATTCAGCCTGGTTCAACAGCTTTTCTCACGTCCAGATACAACAGATCTCTTAACCTCATCTCTAGTAATTTTAAACCCTTCCAAGGTTGCCTGGTGTACTGCCACCTCTCCTACTTCAGGGACTTCTCATTCCATTCTGAAGACCTCCTGAAGTGACTTGTTGAGTTCCTCACACACTTCTTTGTCGTTCTGTGTACTTGTCCTCACCAGTTCTCTCACTGTGACTGTGGAGCAGTTTTGGTTCGGTCTTGGGTTTATTTGCAATGGCATTTTCATACTGTCTCCTTGCCTCTCTTCTTACACTGACATATTCCTGGCTCTCTGGTCACCCTGCCCTCCTACATAGAACGTCGCTTTTCGCTCATATGCTTTACATAAGGCCAAAAAATGTCGTACTAGAAAATGGAAGCGACCCGCGAAAGTGACGCACCGTCCCGTTTTGGGTCTTCTGGTAGGTTGGACACATTAAATTGACCGTTTTCTTGATGTTGAGAAACTTTAGAGGACGGGCTGTTCTGGTATCTCTCTTTGCTGTTCTGTTATTTCGGTAGTTCCTCTACACCCTTTTGTTTAGTTGCTTTTATACATGTCCTATTAAACCACGGATTCCTCTTTTACTTCTCATTTATTTCCTTTTGGCCCAGTATAAACCTGTTTATTGCCTCCTGACACTTTTAGGTGACATAATCCATCATGTCTTGTATGGACTTATTTTTGAGTTCTGTTCCCCTTGGTATTTCTCTTCAGATTTGTATTATCTTCTCATAATTTTCCTTTCAGTATGCCAGCCCATCGCGTTACAGTTCTTTCTTGTGGGAAAATACTCCAATCTCTATCATGTACTCAAATATCAGTACACTGTGGTCATTTATTCCCAGGGGGGCTTCCAACTTTACTTCCCATATATATCCGATTCATTCAGGGAGAATATTAGATCAAGCATAGCTGGTTCATCTTCGGTGGGGGTTATATAATACTATTATTATTATTTGTTGTCCTCCAATTGCTATGATGAATTCTCCTCTCAATCTTGTGGGTGTCCTTGAAGTGTTGGTTTAGAAAGTTTCTTGTTGCCACGGCCAGCAGCTTTGCTTTCCATGTATCCGATCCTTAAAGTGGGTCTCTGTTCTCCCAATCTATCTTCCCTTAGTTGAAGTCTCTCATGATTATTGGTTTGGATTCGTTCCTGCTTTCGACAGAAACTACACTCTCTATTATATTAATGGTTGCCATGTTGTTTATATTATATTTCTGTCTGAGACTTCTGTCATTCGGTGGGGTAATATAATACTCCTATTATTATTTGTTGTCCTCCAATTGCTATGATTCCTGTTTTATAGTTATTGAACCCTTCACAGCCCTGGATAACCATCTCAAAACTCCAGTCTTTTCTGGAGTAATGTCTTTTCTGGAGACATTAAAGTTAAGAAACATAAATTTAGTATGGCTGTTATTTTGTTATTATTGCAGTGTCACACAGGCTTTGAAGGAACAATTAGGGTGTAGCAAGGATCGGCTATTTAACCCCGCTCTAATGATATAAGCCCATGTGACAATTTGCTGCTAGATAGTAGCTGGAACATTAGATGATTCTCGGTGATTCACGGTAACTTTCTTTTTGCAATTATATTTTTTCTTATTCCAGTGTCATTATATTGGCATTATTTATTATTTTTCCACCATATTCTCATCTATATAATTATATTTAAGTATGGGGTTAGATTAAGGAGTGACTGCACGTGATTGATGTAATGAAGGGACATTTAAAAGTGTAAGCTTTAACACTTGGCTGTGTTTTTAATTCTGCATTGATTTGAAAAAATTGTGTGGTGGATTGATATCTTGGTCAACAATAGGCCTTTGAGCGACACGAGAAAAGGACTTATTAAGATAATGTGCGAGGCTACCAGTAGTCAAGCCGGAAAAGGGTGTGAAAATTGGATTAAAGTAGGTCCCACAGCTGAGTCATTACTGTGATATTTATTTTTGTGGGTTTGAATAGTGCATAATATTATTATTATTATTTTAGTAAATGCTGCTAAACTTATTTAAGTTATCGTCACTCCTTTCTGGTGTTCTTGGAGAAGTGTTTGGTCAGACTAGGGTTCCGATGCTCTAACTAGCCAGATCGAGATTCTGATATTAATCGGACAATATTATTGTCGGAGTAAGAGGAAGTTTTGATGGGAGACAATGATTGCATCCGGGAGAAGTGGACAGAAGGTGACAGCCAGCTACAGTGTGTGTACCAGACACCAGCTACAGTGTGTGTACCAGACACCAGCCACAGTGTGTGTACCAGACACCAACTACAGTGTGTGTACCATACACCAGCTACAGCTATGTGTACCAGATACCAGCTACAGTGTGTGTACCAGACACCAGCTACAGTGTGTGTACCAGACACCAGCTACAGTGTGTGTACCAGACACCAGCCACAGTGTGTGTACCAGACACCAGCTACAGTGTGTGTACCAGACACCAGCTACAGTGTGTGTACCAGACACCAGCTACAGTGTGTGTACCAGACACCAGCTACAGTGTGTGTACCATACACCAGCTACAGCTATGTGTACCAGATACCAGCTACAGTGTGTGTACCAGACACCAGCTAGTGTGTGTACCAGACACCAGCTACAGTGTGTGTACCAGACACCAGCCACAGTGTGTGTACCAGACACCCGCTACAGTGTGTGTACCAGACACCAGCTACAGTGTGTGTACCAGAAACCAGCTACAGTGTGTGTACCAGACACCAGCCACAGTGTGTGTACCAGATACCAGCCACAGTGTGTGTATCAGACACCAGCTACAGTGTGTGTACCAGACACCAGCTATGTGTACCAGACACCAGCCACAGTGTGTGTACCAGACACCAGCTACAGTGTGTGTACCAGACACCAGCTATGTGTACCAGACACCAGCCACAGTGTGTGTACCAGACACCAGCCACAGTGTGTGTACCAGACATCAGCCACAGTGTGTGTACCAGACACCAGCCCCAGTGTGTGTACCAGACACCAGCCACAGTGTGTGTACCAGACACCAGCTATGTGTACCAGACACCAGCCACAGTGTGTGTACCAGACACCAGCTATGTGTACCAGATACCAGCTACAGTGTGTGTGCCAGACACCAGCTACAGTGTGTGTACCAGATACAAGCTACAGTGTGTGTGCCAGACACCAGCTACAGTGTGTGTACCAGACACCAGCTATGTGTACCAGATACCAGCTACAGTGTGTGTACCAGACACCAGCTACAGTGTGTATACCAGACACCAGCTACAGTGTGTGTACCAGACACCAGCTATGTGTACCAGATACCAGCTACAGTGTGTGTGCCAGACACCAGCTACTGTGTGTGTACCAGACACCAGCTACAGTGTGTGTACCAGATACCAGCCACAGTGTGTATACCAGACACCAGCTACAGTGTGTGTACCAGATACCAGCTACAGTGTGTGTACCAGACACCAGCTACAGTGTGTATACCAGACACCAGCTACAGTGTGTGTACCAGACACCAGCTATGTGTACCAGATACCAGCTACAGTGTGTGTGCCAGACACCAGCTACAGTGTGTGTACCAGACACCAGCTACAGTGTGTGTACCAGATACCAGCCACAGTGTGTGTACCAGACACCAGCTACAGTGTGTGTACCAGACACCAGCTACAGTGTGTGTACCAGACACCAGCTACAGTGTGTGTACCAGACACCAGCTACAGTGTGTGTACCAGACACCAGCTACAGCTATGTGTACCAGATACCAGCCACAGTGTGTGTACCAGACACCAGCTACAGTGTGTGTACCAGATACCAGCCACAGTGTGTGTACCAGACACCAGCTACAGTGTGTGTACCAGACACCAGCTACAGTGTGTGTACCAGACAACAGCTACAGTGTGTGTACCAGACAACAGCTACAGTGTGTGTACCAGACACCAGCTACAGTGTGTGTACCAGAAACCAGCTACAGTGTGTGTACCAGACGCCAGCCACAGTGTGTGTACCAGATACCAGCCACAGTGTGTGTATCAGACACCAGCTACAGTGTGTGTACCAGACACCAGCTATGTGTACCAGACACCAGCCACAGTGTGTGTACCAGACACCAGCTACAGTGTGTGTACCAGACACCAGCTATGTGTACCAGACACCAGCCACAGTGTGTGTACCAGACACCAGCCACAGTGTGTGTACCAGACACCAGCCACAGTGTGTGTACCAGACACCAGCTATGTGTACCAGACACCAGCCACAGTGTGTGTACCAGACACCAGCTATGTGTACCAGATACCAGCTACAGTGTGTGTGCCAGACACCAGCTACAGTGTGTGTACCAGATACCAGCTACAGTGTGTGTGCCAGACACCAGCTACAGTGTGTGTACCAGACACCAGCTATGTGTACCAGATACCAGCTACAGTGTGTGTACCAGACACCAGCTACAGTGTGTATACCAGACACCAGCTACAGTGTGTGTACCAGACACCAGCTATGTGTACCAGATAACAGCTACAGTGTGTGTGCCAGACACCAGCTACAGTGTGTGTACCAGACACCAGCTACAGTGTGTGTACCAGATACCAGCCACAGTGTGTGTACCAGACACCAGCTACAGTGTGTGTACCAGATACCAGCTACAGTGTGTGTACCAGACACCAGCTACAGTGTGTATACCAGACACCAGCTACAGTGTGTGTACCAGACACCAGCTATGTGTACCAGATACCAGCTACAGTGTGTGTGTCAGACACCAGCTACAGTGTGTGTACCAGACACCAGCTACAGTGTGTGTACCAGATACCAGCCACAGTGTGTGTACCAGACACCAGCTACAGTGTGTGTACCAAACACCAGCTACAGTGTGTGTACCAGACATCAGCTACAGTGTGTGTACCAGACACCAGCTACAGTGTGTGTACCAGACACCAGCTACAGCTATGTGTACCAGATACCAGCCACAGTGTGTGTACCAGACACCAGCTACAGTGTGTGTACCAGATACCAGCCACAGTGTGTGTACCAGACACCAGCTACAGTGTGTGTACCAGACACCAGCTACAGTGTGTGTACCAGACACCAGCTACAGTGTGTGTACCAGACACCAGCTACAGTGTGTGTACCAGACACCAGCTATGTGTACCAGACACCAGCTACAGTGTGTGTACCAGACACCAGCCACAGTGTGTGTACCAGACACCAGCTACAGTGTGTGTACCAGATACCAGCTACAGTGTGTGTACCAGACACCAGCTACAGTGTGTGTACCAGACACCAGCTACAGTGTGTGTGTACCAGACACCAGCTATGTGTACCAGACACCAGCCACAGTGTGTGTACCAGACACCAGCTACAGTGTGTGTACCAGACACCAGCTACAGTGTGTGTACCAGACACCAGCTACACGTGTGTGTACCATACACCAGCTACAGTGTGTGTACCAGACACCAGCTACAGTATGTGTACCAGACACCAGCTACAGTGTGTGTACCAGACACCAGCTATGTGTACCAGACACCAGCCACAGTGTGTGTACGCAGATACCAGCTACAGTGTGTGGTGTACCAGACACCAGCTAAGTGTGTACCAGACACCAGCAACAGTGTGTGTACCAGACACCAGCTACAGTGTGTGTACCAGACACCAGCTACAGTGTGGTGTACCAGACACCAGCTACAGTGTGTGTACCAGACACCAGCTACAGTGTGTGTACCAGACACCAGCTACAGTGTGTGTACCAGACACCAGCTACAGTGTGTGTACCAGACACCAGCTACAGTGTGTGTACCAGACACCAGCCTACAGTGTGTGTACCAGACACCAGCTACAGTGTGTGTACCAGACACCAGCTACAGTGTGTGTACCAGACACCAGCTACAGTGTGTGTACCAGACACCAGCTACAGTGTGTGTGCCAGACACCAGCTACAGTGTGGTGTACCAGACACCAGCTACAGTGTGTGTACCAGACACCAGCTACAGTGTGTGTACCAGACACCAGCTACAGTGTGTGTGCCAGACACCAGCTACAGTGTGTGTACCAGACACCAGCTACAGTGTGTGTACCAGACACCAGCTACAGTGTGTGTACCAGACACCAGCTACAGTGTGTGTGCCAGACACCAGCTACAGTATGTGTACCAGACACCAGCCACAGTGTGTGTACCAGACACCAGCTACAGTGTGTGTACCAGACACCAGCTACAGTGTGTGTACCAGACACCAGCTACAGTGTGTGTACCAGACACCAGCTACAGTGTGTGTGCCAGACACCAGCTACAGTGTTTGTACCAGACACCAGCTACAGTGTGTGTACCAGACACCAGCTACAGTGTGTGTACCAGACACCAGCTACAGTGTGTGTGCCAGACACCAGCTACAGTGTGTGTACCAGACACCAGCTACAGTGTGTGCACCAGACACCAGCTACAGTGTGTGTACCAGACACCAGCTACAGTGTGTGTACCAGACACCAGCTACAGTGTGTGTACCAGACACCAGCTACAGTGTGTGTACCAGACACCAGCTACAGTGTGTGTGCCAGACACCAGCTACAGTATGTGTACCAGACACCAGCCACAGTGTGTGTACCAGACACCAGCTACAGTGTGTGTACCAGACACCAGCTGCAGTGTGTGTACCAGACACCAGCTACAGTGTGTGTACCAGATACCAGCCACAGTGTGTGTACCAGACACCAGCTACAGTGTGTGTACCAGATACCAGCCACAGTGTGTGTGCCAGACACCAGCTACAGCTATGTGTACCAGACACCAGCTATGTGTACCAGACACCAGCTACAGTGTGTGTGCCAGACACCAGCTACAGTGTGTGTACCAGATACCAGCCACAGTGTGTGTACCAGACACCAGCTACAGTGTGTGTACCAGACACCAGCTACAGTGTGTGTACCAGACACCAGCTACAGTGTGTGTGCCAGACACCAGCTACAGTGTGTGTACCAGACACCAGCTACAGTGTGTGTACCAGACACCAGCTACAGTGTGTGTACCAGACACCAGCTACAGTGTGTGTGCCAGACACCAGCTACAGTGTGTGTACCAGACACCAGCTACAGTGTGTGTACCAGACACCAGCTACAGTGTGTGTACCAGACACCAGCTACAGTGTGTGTGCCAGACACCAGCTACAGTATGTGTACCAGACACCAGCCACAGTGTGTGTACCAGACACCAGCTACAGTGTGTGTACCAGACACCAGCTACAGTGTGTGTACCAGACACCAGCTACAGTGTGTGTACCAGACACCAGCTACAGTGTGTGTGCCAGACACCAGCTACAGTGTTTGTACCAGACACCAGCTACAGTGTGTGTACCAGACACCAGCTACAGTGTGTGTACCAGACACCAGCTACAGTGTGTGTGCCAGACACCAGCTACAGTGTGTGTACCAGACACCAGCTACAGTGTGTGCACCAGACACCAGCTACAGTGTGTGTACCAGACACCAGCTACAGTGTGTGTACCAGACACCAGCTACAGTGTGTGTACCAGACACCAGCTACAGTGTGTGTACCAGACACCAGCTACAGTGTGTGTGCCAGACACCAGCTACAGTATGTGTACCAGACACCAGCCACAGTGTGTGTACCAGACACCAGCTACAGTGTGTGTACCAGACACCAGCTGCAGTGTGTGTACCAGACACCAGCTACAGTGTGTGTACCAGATACCAGCCACAGTGTGTGTACCAGACACCAGCTACAGTGTGTGTACCAGATACCAGCCACAGTGTGTGTGCCAGACACCAGCTACAGCTATGTGTACCAGACACCAGCTATGTGTACCAGACACCAGCTACAGTGTGTGTGCCAGACACCAGCTACAGTGTGTGTACCAGATACCAGCCACAGTGTGTGT
Organism: Procambarus clarkii; assembly: GCF_040958095.1. Classification (NCBI taxonomy): domain Eukaryota; kingdom Metazoa; phylum Arthropoda; class Malacostraca; order Decapoda; family Cambaridae; genus Procambarus; species Procambarus clarkii. The sequence goes on from NC_091211.1 coordinate 5,103,935, forward strand.
ACCAGACACCAGCTACAGCTATGTGTACCAGACACCAGCTACAGTGTGTGTACCAGACACCAGCTACAGTGTGTGTGCCAGACACCAGCTACAGTGTGTGTGCCAGACACCAGCTACAGTGTGTGTACCAGACACCAGCTACAGTGTGTGTACCAGACACCAGCTACAGTGTGTGTGCCAGACACCAGCTACTGTGTGTGTACCAGACACCAGCTAAGTGTACCAGATACCAGCTACAGTGTGTGAACCAGACACCAGCTATGTGTACCAGACACCAGCTACAGTGTGTGAACCAGACACCAGCTAAGTGTACCAGATACCAGCTACAGTGTGTGAACCAGACACCAGCTAAGTGTACCAGATACCAGCTACAGTGTGTGTACCAGACACCAGCTACAGTGTGTGTACCAGACACCAGCTACAGTGTGTGTACCAGACACCAGCTACAGTGTGTGTACCAGACACCAGCTACAGTGTGTGTACCAGACACCAGCTACAGTGTGTGTACCAGACACCAGCTACAGTGTGTGTACCAGACACCAGCTATAGTGTGTGTACCAGACACCAGCCACAGTGTGTGTACCAGACACCAGCTACAGTGTGTGTACCAGACACCAGCTACAGTGTGTGTACCAGACACCAGCTATGTGTACCAGACACCAGCTACAGTGTGTGTGCCAGACACCAGCTACAGTGTGTGTACCAGTCACCAGCTACAGTGTGTGTACCAGATACCAGCTACAGTGTGTGAACCAGACACCAGCTATAGTGTGTGTGCCAGACACCAGCTATGTGTACCAGATACCAGCTACAGTGTGTGTACCAGACACCAGCTACAGTGTGTGTACCAGATACCAGCCACAGTGTGTGTACCAGACACCAGCTACAGTGTGTGTACCAGATACCAGCTACAGTGTGTGTACCAGACACCAGCTACAGTGTGTATACCAGACACCAGCTACAGTATGTGTACCAGACACCAGCTATGTGTGCCAGATACCAGCTACAGTGTGTGTGCCAGACACCAGCTACAGTGTGTGTACCAGACACCAGCTACAGTGTGTGTACCAGATACCAGCCACAGTGTGTGTACCAGACACCAGCTACAGTGTGTGTACCAGACACCAGCTACAGTGTGTGTACCAGACACCAGCTACAGTGTGTGTACCAGACACCAGCTACAGTGTGTGTACCAGACACCAGCTACAGCTATGTGTACCAGATACCAGCCACAGTGTGTGTACCAGACACCAGCTACAGTGTGTGTACCAGATACCAGCCACAGTGTGTGTACCAGACACCAGCTACAGTGTGTGTACCAGACACCAGCTACAGTGTGTGTACCAGACACCAGCTACAGTGTGTGTACCAGACACCAGCTACAGTGTGTGTACCAGACACCAGCTACAGTGTGTGTACCAGAAACCAGCTACAGTGTGTGTACCAGACACCAGCCACAGTGTGTGTACCAGATACCAGCCACAGTGTGTGTATCAGACACCAGCTACAGTGTGTGTACCAGACACCAGCTATGTGTACCAGACACCAGCCACAGTGTGTGTACCAGACACCAGCTACAGTGTGTGTACCAGACACCAGCTATGTGTACCAGACACCAGCCACAGTGTGTGTACCAGACACCAGCCACAGTGTGTGTACCAGACACCAGCCACAGTGTGTGTACCAGACACCAGCTATTGTGTACCAGACACCAGCCACAGTGTGTGTACCAGACACCAGCTATGTGTACCAGATACCAGCTACAGTGTGTGTGCCAGACACCAGCTACAGTGTGTGTACCAGATACCAGCTACAGTGTGTGTGCCAGACACCAGCTACAGTGTGTGTACCAGACACCAGCTATGTGTACCAGATACCAGCTACAGTGTGTGTACCAGACACCAGCTACAGTGTGTATACCAGACACCAGCTACAGTGTGTGTACCAGACACCAGCTATGTGTACCAGATACCAGCTACAGTGTGTGTGCCAGACACCAGCTACAGTGGTGTACCAGACACCAGCTACAGTAGTGTGTACAGACACCAGCTACAGTGTGTGTACCAGACACCAGCTATGTGTACCAGACACCAGCCACAGTGTGTGTACCAGACACCAGCTACAGTGTGTGTACCAGGATACCAGCTACAGTGTGTGTACCAGACACCAGCTACAGTGTGTGTACCAGACACCAGCTTACAAGTGTGTGTGCCAGACACCAGCTACAGTGTGTGTACCAGACACACAGCTACAGTGTGTGTACCAGACACCAGCTACAGTGTGTGTACCAGACACCAGCTACAGTGTGTGTGCCAGACACCGACTACAGTGTGTGTACCAGACACCAGCTTACAGTGTGTGTACCAGACACCAGCTACAGTGTGTGTACCAGACACCAGCTACAGTGTGTGTGCCAGACACCAGCTACAGTGATGTGTACCAGACACCAGCCACAGTGTGTGTACCGACACCAGCTACAGTGTGTGTACCAGACAACCAGCTACAGTGTGTGTACCAGACACCAGCTACAGTGTGTGTACCAGAACACCACTACAGTGTGTGTGCCAGACACCAGCTACAGTGTTTGTACCAGACACCAGCTACAGTGTGTGTACCAGACACCAGCTACAGTGTGTGTACCAGACACCAGCTACAGTGGTGTGTGCCAGACACCAGCTACAGTGTGTGTACCAGACACCAGCTACAGTGGTTGCACCAGACACCAGCTACAGTGTGTGTACCAGACACCAGCTACAGTGTGTGTACCAGACACCAGCTACAGTGTGTGTACCAGACACCAGCTACAGTGTGTGTACCAGACACCAGCTACAGTGTGTGTGCCAGACACCAGCTACAGTATGTGTACCAGACACCAGCCACAGTGTGTGTACCAGACACCAGCTACAGTGTGTGTACCAGACACCAGCTGCAGTGTGTGTACCAGACACCAGCTACAGTGTGTGTACAGATACCAGCCACAGTGTGTGTACCAGACACCAGCTACAGTGTGTGTACCAGATACCAGCCACAGTGTGTGTGCCAGACACCAGCTACAGCTATGTGTACCAGACACCAGCTATGTGTAACCAGACACCAGCTACAGTGTGTGTGCCAGACACCAGCTACAGTGTGTGTACCAGATACCAGCCACAGTGTGTGTACCAGACACCAGCTACAGCTATGTGTACCAGACACCAGCTACAGTGTGTGTACCAGACACCAGCTACAGTGTGTGTGCCAGACACCAGCTACAGTGTGTGTGCCAGACACCAGCTACAGTGTGTGTACCAGACACCAGCTACAGTGTGTGTAACCAGACACCAGCTACAGTGTGTGTGCCAGACACCAGCTACTGTGTGTGTACCAGACACCAGCTAAGTGTACCAGATACCAGCTACAGTGTGTGAACCAGACACCAGCTATGTGTACCAGACACCAGCTACAGTGTGTGAACCAGACACCAGCTAAGTGTACCAGATACCAGCTACAGTGTGTGAACCAGACACCAGCTAAGTGTACCAGATACCAGCTACAGTGTGTGTACCAGACACCAGCTACAGTGTGTGTACCAGACACCAGCTACAGTGTGTGTACCAGACACCAGCTACAGTGTGTGTACCAGACACCAGCCTACAGTGTGTGTACCAGACACCAGCTACAGTGTGTGTACCAGACACCAGCTACAGTGTGTGTACCAGACACCAGCTACAGTGTGTGTACCAGACACCAGCCACAGTGTGTGTACCAGACACCAGCTACAGTGTGTGTACCAGACACCAGCTACAGTGTGTGTACCAGACACCAGCTATGTGTACCAGACACCAGCTACAGTGTGTGTGCCAGACACCAGCTACAGTGTGTGTACCAGTCACCAGCTACAGTGTGTGTACCAGATACCAGCTACAGTGTGTGAACCAGACACCAGCTATAGTGTGTGTGCCAGACACCAGCTATGTGTACCAGATACCAGCTACAGTGTGTGTACCAGACACCCAGCTACAGTGTGTGTACCAGATACCAGCCACAGTGTGTGTACCAGACACCAGCTACAGTGTGTGTACCAGATACCAGCTACAGTGTGTGTACCAGACACCAGCTACAGTGTGTATACCAGACACCAGCTACAGTATGTGTACCAGACACCAGCTATGTGTGCCAGATACCAGCTACAGTGTGTGTGCCAGACACCAGCTACAGTGTGTGTACCAGACACCAGCTACAGTGTGTGTACCAAGATACCAGCCACAGTGTGTGTACCAGACACCAGCTACAGTGTGTGTACCAGACACCAGCTACAGTGTGTGTACCAGACACCAGCTACAGTGTGTGTACCAGACACCAGCTACAGTGTGTGTACCAGACACCAGCTACAGCTATGTGTACCAGATACCAGCCACAGTGTGTGTACCAGACACCAGCTACAGTGTGTGTACCAGATACCAGCCACAGTGTGTGTACCAGACACCAGCTACAGTGTGTGTACCAGACACCAGCTACAGTGTGTGTACCAGACACCAGCTACAGTGTGTGTACCAGACACCAGCTACAGTGTGTGTACCAGACACCAGCTACAGTGTGTGTACCAGAAACCAGCTACAGTGTGTGTACCAGACACCAGCCACAGTGTGTGTACCAGATACCAGCCACAGTGTGTGTATCAGACACCAGCTATCAGTGTGTGTACCAGACACCAGCTATGTGTACCAGACACCAGCCACAGTGTGTGTACCAGACACCAGCTACAGTGTGTGTACCAGACACCAGCTATGTGTACCAGACACCAGCCACAGTGTGTGTACCAGACACCAGCCACAGTGTGTGTACCAGACACCAGCCACAGTGTGTGTACCAGACACCAGCTATGTGTACCAGACACCAGCCACAGTGTGTGTACCAGACACCAGCTATGTGTACCAGATACCAGCTACAGTGTGTGTGCCAGACACCAGCTACAGTGTGTGTACCAGATACCAGCTACAGTGTGTGTGCCAGACACCAGCTACAGTGTGTGTACCAGACACCAGCTATGTGTAACCAGATACCAGCTACAGTGTGTGTACCAGAACACCAGCTACAGTGTGTATACCAGACACCAGCTACAGTGTGTGTACCAGACACCAGCTATGTGTACCAGATACCAGCTACAGTGTGTGTGCCAGACACCAGCTACAGTGTGTGTACCAGACACCAGCTACAGTAGTGTGTACCAGACTACCAGCTACAGTGTGTGTACCAGACACCAGCTACAGTGTGTGTACCAGATACCCAGCTACAGTGTGTGTACCAGACACCAGCTACAGTGTGTGATACCAGATACCAGCTACAGTGTGTTGTACCAGACACCAGCTACAGTGTGGTACCAGATACCAGCTACAGTGTGTGTGCCAGACACCAGCTACAGTGTGTGTACCAGACACCAGCTACAGTGTGTGTACCAGATACCCAGCCTACAGTGTGTGTACCAGACACCAGCTACAGTGTGTGTACCAGACACCAGCTACAGTGTGTGTACCAGACACCAGCTACAGTGTGTGTACCAGACACAGCTACAGTGTGTGTACCAGACACCAGCTACAGTATGTGTACCAGATACCAGCCACAGTGTGTGTACCAGACACCAGCTACAGTGTGTGTACCAGACACCAGCTACAGTGTGTTACCAGACACCAGCTACAGTGTGTGTACCAGACACCAGCTACAGTGTGTGTACCAGACACCAGCTACAGTGTGTGTACCAGACACCAGCTACAGTGTTGGTACCAGACACCAGCTACAGTGTGTGTACCAGACACCAGCTACAGTGTGTGTACCAGACACCAGCCTACAGTGTGTGTACAGACACCAGCTACAGTGTGTGTACCAGACACCAGCTACAGTGTGTGTACCAGACACCAGCTACAGTGTGTGTACCAGACACCAGCTACAGTGTGTGTACCAGACACCAGCTACAGTGTGTGTACCAGACACCAGCTACAGTGTGTGTGCCAGACACCCAGCTATTGTGTAACCAGATACCAGCTTCAGTGTGTGTACCAGACACCAGCTTACAGTGGTGTTACCAGACACCAGCTTATGTGTACCAGACACCAGCTACAGTGTGTGTACCAGATACCAGCTACAGTGTGTGTACCAGACACCAGCTATGTGTACGCAGTAGAACACCAGCCACAGTGTGTGTACCAGACACCAGCTACAGTGTGTGTACCAGACACCAGCTCCAGTGTGTGGTACCAGACACCAGCTACAGTGTGTGTACCAGACACCCAGCTACAGTGGTGTGTACCAGACAACCAGCTACAGTGTGTGCACCAGACACCAGCTATGTGTACCAGACACCAGCTACAGTGTGTGTACCAGACACCAGGCTACAGTGTGTGTACCAGACACCAGCTACAGTGTGTGTACCAGACACCAGCACAGTGTGTGTACCGAGAACACCAGCATACAGTGTGTGCAGCCAAGACCACCAGCTATGTGTGACCAGACACCAGCTACAGTGTGTGTACCAGACACCAGCTATGTGTACCAGACACCAGCTACAGTGTGTGTACCAGACACCAGCTACAGTGTGTGTACCAGACACCAGCTACAGTGTGTGTACCAGACACCAGCTACAGTGTGTGTACCAGACACCAGCTACAGTGTGTGTACCAGACACCAGCTACAGTGTGTGCACCAGACACCAGCTATGTGTACCAGACACCAGCTACAGTGTGTGTACCAGACACCAGCTACAGTGTGTGTACCAGACACCAGCTACAGTGTGTGTACCAGACACCAGCACAGTGTGTGTACCAGACACCAGCTACAGTGTGTGTACCAGACACCAGCTACATGTGTACCAGACACCAGCTACAGTGTGTGTACCAGACACCAGCTACAGTGTGTACCAGACACCAGCTAGTGTGTGACCAGACACCAGCTACAGTGTGTTACCAGACACCAGCTACAGTGTGTGTACCAGACACCAGCTACAGTGTGTGTACCAGACACCAGCCACAGTGTGTGTACCAGACACCAGCTACAGTGTGTGTGCCAGACACCAGCTATGTGTACCAGATACCAGCTACAGTGTGTGTACCAGACACCAGCTACAGTGTGTTTACCAGACACCAGCTATGTGTACCAGACACCAGCTACAGTGTGTGTACCAGATACCAGCTACAGTGTGTGTACCAGACACCAGCTATGTGTACCAGACACCAGCCACAGTGTGTGTACCAGACACCAGCTACAGTGTGTGTACCAGAACAGTACAGTGTGTGTACCAGACACCAGCTACAGTGTGTGTACCAGACACCAGCTATGTGTACCAGACACCAGCTACAGTGTGTGTACCAGACACCAGCTACAGTGTGTGTACCAGACACCAGCTATGTGTACCAGACACCAGCCACAGTGTGTGTACCAGACACCAGCTACAGTGTGTGTACCAGACACCAGCTACAGTGTGTGTACCAGACACCAGCTACAGTGTGTGTACCAGACACCAGCTACAGTGTGTGTACCAGACACCAGCTACAGTGTGTGTGCCAGACACCAGCTACAGTATGTGTACCAGACACCAGCCACAGTGTGTGTACCAGACACCAGCTACAGTGTGTGTACCAGACACCAGCTACAGTGTGTGTACCAGACACCAGCTACAGTGTGTGTGCCAGACACCAGCTACAGTGTGTGTACCAGACACCAGCTACAGTGTGTGTGCCAGACACCAGCTACAGTATGTGTACCAGACACCAGCCACAGTGTGTGTACCAGACACCAGCTACAGTGTGTGTACCAGACACCAGCTACAGTGTGTGTACCAGACACCAGCTACAGTGTGTGTGCCAGACACCAGCTACAGTGTTTGTACCAGACACCAGCTACAGTGTGTGTACCAGACACCAGCTACAGTGTGTGTACCAGACACCAGCTACAGTGTGTGTACCAGACACCAGCTACAGTGTGTGTACCAGACACCAGCTACAGTGTGTGTACCAGACACCAGCTACAGTGTGTGTGCCAGACACCAGCTACAGTATGTGTACCAGACACCAGCCACAGTGTGTGTACCAGACACCAGCTACAGTGTGTGTACCAGACACCAGCTACAGTGTGTGTACCAGATACCAGCCACAGTGTGTGTACCAGACACCAGCTACAGCTATGTGTACCAGACACCAGCTACAGTGTGTGTGCCAGACACCAGCTACAGTGTGTGTGCCAGACACCAGCTACAGTGTGTGTACCAGACACCAGCTACAGTGTGTGTACCAGACACCAGCTACAGTGTGTGTGCCAGACACCAGCTACAGTGTGTGTACCAGACACCAGCTAAGTGTACCAGATACCAGCTACAGTGTGTGAACCAGACACCAGCTATGTGTACCAGACACCAGCTACAGTGTGTGAACCAGACACCAGCTAAGTGTACCAGATACCAGCTACAGTGTGTGAACCAGACACCAGCTAAGTGTACCAGATACCAGCTACAGTGTGTGTACCAGACACCAGCCACAGTGTGTGTACCAGACACCAGCTACAGTGTGTGTACCAGACACCAGCTACAGTGTGTGTGCCAGACACCAGCTATGTGTACCAGATACCAGCTTCAGTGTGTGTACCAGACACCAGCTATGTGTACCAGACACCAGCTACAGTGTGTGTACCAGATACCAGCTACAGTGTGTGTACCAGACACCAGCTATGTGTACCAGACACCAGCCACAGTGTGTGTACCAGACACCAGCTACAGTGTGTGTACCAGACACCAGCTACAGTGTGTGTACCAGACACCAGCTACAGTGTGTGTACCAGACACCAGCTACAGTGTGTGTACCAGACACCAGCTACAGTATGTGTACCAGACACCAGCTACAGTGTGTGTACCAGACACCAGCTATGTGTACCAGACACCAGCCACAGTGTGTGTACCAGACACCAGCTACAGTGTGTGTACCAGATACCAGCTACAGTGTGTGTACCAGACACCAGCTACAGTGTGTGTACCAGACACCAGCTACAGTGTGTGTGCCAGACACCAGCTACAGTGTGTGTACCAGACACCAGCTACAGTGTGTGTACCAGACACCAGCTACAGTGTGTGTACCAGACACCAGCTTCAGTGTGTGTGCCAGACACCAGCTACAGTGTGTGTACCAGACACCAGCTACAGTGTGTGTACCAGACACCAGCTACAGTGTGTGTACCAGACACCAGCTACAGTGTGTGTGCCAGACACCAGCTACAGTATGTGTACCAGACACCAGCCACAGTGTGTGTACCAGACACCAGCTACAGTGTGTGTACCAGACACCAGCTACAGTGTGTGTACCAGACACCAGCTACAGTGTGTGTACCAGACACCAGCTACAGTGTGTGTGCCAGACACCAGCTACAGTGTGTGTACCAGACACCAGCTACAGTGTGTGTACCAGACACCAGCTACAGTGTGTGTACCAGACACCAGCTACAGTGTGTGTACCAGACACCAGCTACAGTGTGTGTACCAGACACCAGCTACAGTGTGTGTACCAGACACCAGCTACAGTGTGTGTGCCAGACACCAGCTACAGTATGTGTACCAGACACCAGCCACAGTGTGTGTACCAGACACCAGCTACAGTGTGTGTACCAGACACCAGCTACAGTGTGTGTACCAGACACCAGCCACAGTGTGTGTACCAGATACCAGCCACAGTGTGTGTACCAGACACCAGCTACAGTGTGTGTACCAGATACCAGCTACAGTGTGTGTACCAGACACCAGCTACAGTGTGTGTACCAGACACCAGCTACAGTGTGTGTGCCAGACACCAGCTACAGTATGTGTACCAGACACCAGCCACAGTGTGTGTACCAGACACCAGCTACAGTGTGTGTACCAGACACCAGCTACAGTGTGTGTACCAGACACCAGCCACAGTGTGTGTACCAGATACCAGCCACAGTGTGTGTACCAGACACCAGCTACAGTGTGTGTACCAGATACCAGCCACAGTGTGTGTGCCAGACACCAGCTACAGCTATGTGTACCAGACACCAGCTACAGTGTGTGTGCCAGACACCAGCTACAGTGTGTGTACCAGATACCAGCCACAGTGTGTGTACCAGACACCAGCTACAGCTATGTGTACCAGACACCAGCTACAGTGTGTGTACCAGACACCAGCTACAGTGTGTGTGCCAGACACCAGCTACAGTGTGTGTGCCAGACACCAGCTACAGTGTGTGTACCAGACACCAGCTACAGTGTGTGTACCAGACACCAGCTACAGTGTGTGTGCCAGACACCAGCTACAGTGTGTGTACCAGACACCAGCTAAGTGTACCAGATACCAGCTACAGTGTGTGAACCAGACACCAGCTATGTGTACCAGACACCAGCTACAGTGTGTGAACCAGACACCAGCTAAGTGTACCAGATACCAGCTACAGTGTGTGAACCAGACACCAGCTAAGTGTACCAGATACCAGCTACAGTGTGTGTACCAGACACCAGCTACAGTGTGTGTACCAGACACCAGCTACAGTGTGTGTACCAGACACCAGCTACAGTGTGTGTACCAGACACCAGCTACAGTGTGTGTACCAGACACCAGCTACAGTGTGTGTTCCAGACACCAGCCACAGTGTGTGTACCAGACACCAGCTACAGTGTGTATACCAGACACCAGCTACAGTGTGTGTACCAGACACCAGCTATGTGTACCAGACACCAGCTACAGTGTGTGTGCCAGACACCAGCTACAGTGTGTGTACCAGACACCAGCTACAGTGTGTGTACCAGATACCAGCTACAGTGTGTGTACCAGACACCAGCTATAGTGTGTGTGCCAGACACCAGCTATGTGTACCAGATACCAGCTACAGTGTGTGTACCAGACACCAGCTACAGTGTGTGTACCAGACACTAGCTAAGTGTACCAGACACCAGCTACAGTGTGTGTACCAGATACCAGCTACAGTGTGTGTACCAGACACCAGCTACAGTGTGTGTACCAGACACCAGCTACAATGTGTGTACCAGACACCAGCTACAGTGTGTGTACCAGACACCAGCTACAGTGTGTGTACCAGACACCAGCTACAGTGTGTGTACCAGACGCCAGCTACAGTGTGTGTACCAGACACCAGCTACAGTGTGTGTACCAGACACCAGCTACAGTGTGTGTACCAGACACCAGCTACAGTGTGTGTACCGACCATCAGGCCGTGGGCTGAGATTCTCCCACGCCCTGACTGAGGCTGCTACCTGAATATTGTCCAACAGGTGCTGAGACAACAATTGTCTTTCCATAGAAGTTTGGGAGAGTGCTCGAGGAGAGGAGTACTCACCAATAATTTAGTTTTTGTTTTATAATGTAACAACTCGTGTGTCTCCAAGTGTTACACTTGGAAGCCAGAGACGTTTGCTACACCTGGGAGCAATAGCCCTAGCTGTGTCATTTGCGGCCCCCCCCCCTATATAAGTGGCACATTAGTAAGCACACATTTGTTAGTCTATATGAAGGGTCCCGGTAGAACAGTCGGGTTCGTTCTCGACGCACTAGCGAGAATTCCGAGTTCAAATAACTGGCAAGACAGATATGGTTGGGTACATTTCGTTTTGCCTAATGTATCTGTTCACCTAGCAGCAAGTAGGTACTCAGGAGTTAGTCAGCTTGTTGTGGGGTTGCATCCCGGGCATGGTCAGCAATTCGACCCTTGGGGGAGGGGGGAACTTCGATTAAAGCCTAACGTGTATGAATACACTCTGGCCTCCTGTCCTCAGAGTGTATTCATACGGGTGAGTGATGATGAAGGACTGCAGGATCGTAGCTGCAATAATTATGTTTTGTTTCGATTTTTGCCTGTACATAATGTTGGTCTGTTATGCGATGTTTGTACGATAATAGTAACACAAGTTACATACTGTAAATTTTTGCCTATGATTTTCTTATAAGCTGCAAATTCATGTAACATTATAATAAAATTTGATTTATGGATTCAGATAAAATATACTGCCCAGGTGGGTTGAGGAGGGACATGATAATGATAGAAGGGAAGGGGACTAGCAGGAGAAAGCGCCAAGTCATAACTATTATATAGCACTTGGAAGGAAAACTGATTTATGATGGGACGGGGGGAAGGAATTGTTCCCAACCAATGATGATAGAAACATTTGAATGTTTATAATAAGAAGAGCGAACCCGTCTGGTCTATATTTGCAGGAGGTCGCGACTGGGATATACCGTGCGATTGCTGAGCTGCAGGATACTGGCCGCCTCCTGTACGTACCTCCGTGGCAGTATGGAGAGATCATCGACACCTTGGTCAGGAGAGGAGACCACGTTAACTTTCAAACGGATTCTGACATAAGGATTTACATGTCTCGGGATTTTACTGCGTCAGGTACTTTATGAAGTCTTTTTTTTTTTCTTAGAGAGGTCGGAGCCTAAGTCACATGTGTTTATGTGTGCGTGTGTTTGAAAGATTTGATGAATTCCAAAACATTCTCATTTTCATCCAACGTATCATTTTCTACATGATAGAAAGGGAAGGGGAACTATCAGGAGAAAGAGAATGTTGTTGTTTGTTTAAGATTCAGCTGCTGGGAACAACGTTGCAAGTAGCACGGTCTATGGTGAGCCCGTAGTGGACTTACTTCCACTACGAGAAAGAAAGAAACAAGCCAGTAAGACTATATAGCACTTTGAAAGGGTCAGGATAAAGATTTGGGATGGGACGGGGGGGGGGGGGGAGGAATGGTGCCTAACCACTTGAACGGTCGGGGATTGAACGCCGACTTGCATGAAGAGAGGCCGTCGCTCTACCGTCCAGCCCAAGTAGTTGAGCATTTTCTACATGATGATTAAGTTACAATTATGAAGATAAATAGTGAAGATGGTTACAGTGATGATAGTCATGTGTGTAGTGTAACTTGCTACAGTGATGAAGATATTTGAGTAATGATGTTGAATAATGAATGATATAGTAAGTGAGATAATGCAACTCTAAAGGACCAGAGTATTTGTGGGTATTTAGTCCAACTGTAATAAATACTCTAGAATTCTCTCTACTAATTATTTTGAACATTAATAAATCAATAAACAAATAACACCCGTCTTCCGTCGGATTCCGTCGGGAAGTATCCGTTATTGAGTCATGCTGTTGGATAGATGAGAGGTTTTGTGATTCAGGACTGTAGACGGTCTTCTACCAACCTGAGGAGAGTTCCGCATCAGTAACATATTTTACGTTTATATTATATGCAGCCAGGCACTGTCTCAGTGCTTAGCACGTAATAATTAACTGCTCCGAGTAGTAATAAATTATTTGATAACCTAGTCATGTACCATAACGATTTTAATGGACTTAAAACTAAATACAAGAAAATTAATCTAAACAATCTATATCAGAATTTTATAGCACGAAAATTAATGAGATTAATTTCACCACATATGTTGGTTAGAGGATAAACCCCGCTTTATACCCGGTGATCCTGTGGGGTTAATAGCATATAAAATAATATCAATTTGGTACCCGAAAAGATAAACACATTTTTTTTATTAATAGGCTTAGGTATAAACAGAAATGTGCTGGTACCTTATTCTGTATAAAAGATTACAGTGGAAATCACAAGATTGCTATAATTTCATGTAATATACCTATCTCACAGGATTGTTAGTCATACATGGAATCAGGAGAAAACATGAAATGAAAGACTGATCTATTAGCCTCCACTAGAAAAATCTGGGTACAGCACAAGAATATCTTCCAATATTCATGAGTGAATGAAGTAATTACAGAGCTCAAAGTACCTCATACCATTTGGTCTGAAGTCACTTATAACAGAGCAATCACAGATATAGTGCTGGAGCGCTTGTTCACATAGTTTACAATTGGAATGTTCACCATTGCGCGATTCATTACCGGCAGCCACCTGCCATAGATATCGATATCCCAGCCTAATTCTGGCAATTAATATGTCACACTGTTTAGTGGATGTTTTATGCTGCCCGTACATATAATTATCGGTTCTGAACAAGTTATAGCTCTTTATTCTAGAGCTTTTTGGCTTTTGAGTGTCAGTAACTGCTCTTCTGTTCTCCCTAATTTCTTGAAATATTTACTTTTACAGCAGAGATTGGAATGCCCTTATCCTACACAATTTCAGGCTTATCACATGCAGTTTTAGCTGCCTTGTCTGTATCATTATGCTGGACGACTCCTATATGATAAAGACAAACAGGTGAAACTGTGCTGGAGTCCGGGTGCCCGATTCAACGTTTAGTCAAGTCAATTTACTATATAAAGAGTTGGTCACAATAATTTCATATCTTCATTTGAGAGGACCATGTGGTGTCGCTACAGGTTGATTGTTGATTCTTTAATTTTACTTCCTTGTCTTTTTACTCAGTATTAGTGAATATTTACTTTGGTAGACACTTCTTAAACTCGTATTCGTATATAACGTTACAGTAACAACGTTTCTTGGTCATATGAACAATAACAAAGTGTACGAGAGCTGGTAAATCTGGGAGTTACAGTCCTGGTAACGCCTCAACAACCAGGGTGAGAGCAGGAATGGCGTCGCCTCTCTGAGGAGCAGAGATGTTAGTGCAGTTTGGGTAATATATTTTAATTATTAATTTATAAACAATATGCTTATTTATTCTGATTAACACCTTATTACTATTTGATTAGTAATAATCAATGGTATTGAGATAAAATCAAATGAGTATCGATAGTTTTGGCATCTCAAGGCTGACCACCATTATGTCATCTATGAGGCGCTTGGAGGGGCAGGAGTTTACTCTTAGTAAATTCTGTGTAAATTGTAAGTAAAATTATACTGTCGATATCTTTCATATTTTCCCGGGGGTAGATTACGGAGCCCTTGTTAGAGGACAGACACAAGACAATAAACTGTTAGGATTACTCCTCGCCTGTTTGAAAATGTTGGTGCAGATTCCGTCTACTGTTGCACTACTGTCCGTTGTGGACGGATGTGTCGAGTTGGAGTCTGTGGGTCTGTGGATGCGAAGTGGTTGGTAAAACTGGAGTTTGTCCATGATCTATCCAACCCACAGATTCCAGATGAACTAGGCCCGATTTGCCTAATAAGCCAAGTTTTCCTGAATTATTATATTTTTTCTAATTTTTTTCTTATGAAATGATAAAGCTACCCATTTCATTATGTATGAGGTGAATTTTTTTTATTGGAGTTAAAATTAACGTAGATATATGACCGAACCTAACCAACCCTACCTAACCTAACCTAACCTATCTTTATAGGTTAGGTTCGGTTAGGTAGCCGAAAAAGTTAGGTTAGGTTAGGTTAGGTAGGTTAGGTAGTCGAAAAAACATTAATTCATGAAAACTTGGCTTATTAGGCAAATTGGGCCTTGCATAGTAAGCTGAGAAGTGCGTTCTGGCTACTAGGTACGACATATATATATATATATATATATATATATATATATATATATATATATATATATATATATATATATATGTCGTACCTAGTAGCCAGAACGCACTTCTCGGCCTACTATGCATGGCCTGCTTTGCCTAATAAGCCAAGTTTTCCTGAATTTATATATTTTCTCTAATTTTTTTCTTATGAAATGATAAAGCTTCCCATTTCATTATGTATGAGGTCAATTTTTTTTAATTATAGTTAAAATTAACGTAGATATATGACCGAACCTAACCAACCCTACCTAACCTAACCTAACCTATCTTTATAGGTTAGGTTACGTTAGGTAGCCGAAAAAGTTACGTTAGGTTAGGTTAGGTAGGTTAGGTAGTCGAAAAAACATTAATTCATGAAAACTTGGCTTATTAGGCAAATTGGGCCTTGCATAGTAAGCTGAGAAGTGCGTTCTGGCTACTAGGTACGACATATATATATATATATATATATATATATATATATATATATATATATATATATATGTCGTACCTAGTAGCCAGAACGCACTTCTCGGCCTACTATGCATGGCCTGCTTTGCCTAATAAGCCAAGTTTTCCTGAATTTATATATTTTCTCTAATTTTTTTCTTATGAAATGATAAAGCTTCCCATTTCATTATGTATGAGGTCAATTTTTTTTAATTATAGTTAAAATTAACGTAGATATATGACCGAACCTAACCAACCCTACCTAACCTAACCTAACCTATCTTTATAGGTTAGGTTACGTTAGGTAGCCGAAAAAGTTACGTTAGGTTAGGTTAGGTAGGTTAGGTAGTCAAAAAACAACTAATTCATGAAAACTTGGCTTATTAGGCAAATCGGGCCATGCATAGTAGGCCGAGAAGTGCGTTCTGGCTACTAGGTACGACATATATATATATATATATATATATATATATATATATATATATATATATATATGTCGTACCTAGTAGCCAGAACTCACTTCTCAGCCTACTATTCAAGGCCCGATTTGCCTAATAAGCCAAGTTTTCCTGAATTAATATATTTACTATAATTTTTTTCTTAGGAAATGATAAAGCTACCCTTTTCACTATGTATGAGGTCAATTTTTTTTTATTGGAGTTAAAATTAACGTAGATATATGACCGAACCTAACCAGCCCTACCTAACCTAACCTAACCTATATATATAGGTAAGGTTAGGTTAGGTAGCCAAAAAAAGCTAGGTTAGGTTAGGTTAGGTAGGTTAGGTAGACGAAAAAACATTAATTCATGAAAACTTGGCTTATTAGGCAAATCGGGCCTTGCATAGTAGGCTGAGAAGTGAGTTCTGGCTACTAGGTACGACATATATATATATATATATATATATATATATATATATATATATATATATATATATATATATATATATATATATATATATATATATATATATATATATATATATATATATATATATATATATATATGTCGTACCTAATAGCCAGAACGCACTTCTCAGCCAACTATGCATGGCCCAATTTGCCTAATAAGCCAAGTTTTCATGAATTAATGTTTTTTCGACTACCTAACCTACCTAACCTAACCTAACCTAACCTAACTTTTTCTGCTACCTAACCTAACCTAACCGATAGAGATAGGTTAGGTTAGGTTAGATAGGGTTGGTTAGGTTCGGTCATATATCTACGTTAATTTTAACTCCAATAAAAAAAAATTGACCTCATACATAATGAAATGGGTAGCTTTATCATTTCTTAAGAAAAAAAATAGAAAAAATATATTAATTCAGGAAAACTTGGCTTATTAGGCAAATCAGGCCTTGCATAGTAGGCTGAGAAGTGCGTTCTGGCTATTAGGTACGACATATGTATATATATATATATATATATATATATATATATATATATATATATATATATATATATATATATATATATATATATATATATATATATATATATATATAACTGAAAACTCACACCCCAGAAGTGATTCGAACCCATACTCCCAGATGCCACGCAACTGGTATGTACAAGACGCCTTAATCCACTTGACCATCACGACCGGACATAATGAGGTGATAGCCGAGGCTATTTGAACCACCCCACCGCCGGCACTCGGATAGTAATCTTGGGCATAGCATTTTACCAAATCACCTCATTCTTTGGGGCACACGTGAGGAACACAAATGCGAACAAGCCTGAATGGTCCCCAGGACAATATGCAACTGAAAACTCACACCCCAGAAGTGACTCGAACCCATACTCCCAGAAGCCACGCAACTGGTATGTACAAGACGCCTTAATCCACTTGACCATCACGACCGGACATAATGAGGTGATAGCCGAGGCTATTTGAACCACCCCACCGCCGGCACTCGGATAGTAATCTTGGGCATAGCATTTTACCAAATCACCTCATTCTTTGGGGCACACGTGAGGAACACAAATGCGAACAAGCCTGAATGGTCCCCAGGACAATATGCAACTGAAAACTCACACCCCAGAAGTGACTCGAACCCATACTCCCAGATGCCACGCAACTGGTATGTACAAGACGCCTTAATCCACTTGACCATCACGACCGGACATAATGAGGTGATAGCCGAGGCTATTTGAACCACCCCACCGCCGGCACTCGGATAGTAATCTTGGGCATAGCATTTTACCAAATCACCTCATTCTTTGGGGCACACGTGAGGAACACAAATGCGAACAAGCCTGAATGGTCCCCAGGACAATATGCAACTGAAAACTCACACCCCAGAAGTGACTCGAACCCATACTCCCAGATGCCACGCAACTGGTATGTACAAGACGCCTTAATCCACTTGACCATCACGACCGGACATAATGAGGTGATAGCCGAGGCTATTTGAACCACCCCACCGCCGGCACTCGGATAGTAATGTTGGGCATAGCATTTTACCAAATCACCTCATTCTTTGGGGCACACGTGAGGAACACAAATGCGAACAAGCCTGAATGGTCCCCAGGACAATATGCAACTGAAAACTCACACCCCAGAAGTGACTCGAACCCATACTCCCAGATGCCACGCAACTGGTATGTACAAGACGCCTTAATCCACTTGACCATCACGACCGGACATAATGAGGTGATAGCCGAGGCTATTTGAACCACCCCACCGCCGGCACTCGGATAGTAATCTTGGGCATAGCATTTTACCAAATCACCTCATTCTTTGGGGCACACGTGAGGAACACAAATGCGAACAAGCCTGAATGGTCCCCAGGACAATATGCAACTGAAAACTCACACCCCAGAAGTGACTCGAACCCATACTCCCAGATGCCACGCAACTGGTATGTACAAGACGCCTTAATCCACTTGACCATCACGACCAGACATAATGAGGTGATAGCCGAGCCTATTTGAACCACCCCACCGCCGGCACTCGGATAGTAATCTTGGGCATAGCATTTTACCAAATCACCTCATTCTTTGGGGCACACGTGAGGAACACAAATGCGAACAAGCCTGAATGGTCCCCAGGACAATATGCAACTGAAAACTCACACCCCAGAAGTGACTCGAACCCATACTCCCAGATGCCACGCAACTGGTATGTACAAGACGCCTTAATCCACTTGACCATCACGACCGGACATAATGAGGTGATAGCCGAGGCTATTTGAACCACCCCACCGCCGGCACTCGGATAGTAATCTTGGGCATAGCATTTTACCAAATCACCTCATTCTTTGGGGCACACGTGAGGAACACAAATGCGAACAAGCCTGAATGGTCCCCAGGACAATATGCAACTGAAAACTCACACCCCAGAAGTGACTCGAACCCATACTCCCAGATGCCACGCAACTGGTATGTACAAGACGCCTTAATCCACTTGACCATCACGACCGGACATAATGAGGTGATAGCCGAAGCTATTTGAACCACCCCACCGAGTCCATGGGTTCGAGTCACTTCTGGGGTGTGAGTTTTCAGTTGCATATTGTCCTGGGGACCATTCAGGCTTGTTCGCATTTGTGTTCCTCACGTGTGCCCCAAAGAATGAGGTGATTTGGTAAAATGCTATGCCCAAGATTACTATCCGAGTGCCGGCGGTGGGGTGGTTCAAATAGCCTCGGCTATCACCTCATTATGTCCGGTCGTGATGGTCAAGTGGATTAAGGCGTCTTGTACATACCAGTTGCGTGGCATCTGGGAGTATGGGTTCGAGTCACTTCTGGGGTGTGAGTTTTCAGTTGCATATTGTCCTGGGGACCATTCAGGCTTGTTCGCATTTGTGTTCCTCACGTGTGCCCCAAAGAATGAGGTGATTTGGTAAAATGCTATGCCCAAGATTACTATCCGAGTGCCGGCGGTGGGGTGGTTCAAATAGCCTCGGCTATCACCTCATTATGTCCGGTCGTGATGGTCAAGTGGATTAAGGCGTCTTGTACATACCAGTTGCGTGGCATCTGGGAGTATGGGTTCGAGTCACTTCTGGGGTGTGAGTTTTCAGTTGCATATTGTCCTGGGGACCATTCAGGCTTGTTCGCATTTGTGTTCCTCACGTGTGCCCCAAAGAATGAGGTGATTTGGTAAAATGCTATGCCCAAGATTACTATCCGAGTGCCGGCGGTGGGGTGGTTCAAATAGCCTCGGCTATCACCTCATTATGTCCGGTCGTGATGGTCAAGTGGATTAAGGCGTCTTGTACATACCAGTTGCGTGGCATCTGGGAGTATGGGTTCGAGTCACTTCTGGGGTGTGAGTTTTCAGTTGCATATTGTCCTGGGGACCATTCAGGCTTGTTCGCATTTGTGTTCCTCACGTGTGCCCCAAAGAATGAGGTGATTTGGTAAAATGCTATGCCCAAGATTACTATCCGAGTGCCGGCGGTGGGGTGGTTCAAATAGCCTCGGCTATCACCTCATTATGTCCGGTCGTGATGGTCAAGTGGATTAAGGCGTCTTGTACATACCAGTTGCGTGGCATCTGGGAGTATGGGTTCGAGTCACTTCTGGGGTGTGAGTTTTCAGTTGCATATTGTCCTGGGGACCATTCAGGCTTGTTCGCATTTGTGTTCCTCACGTGTGCCCCAAAGAATGAGGTGATTTGGTAAAATGCTATGCCCAAGATTACTATCCGAGTGCCGGCGGTGGGGTGGTTCAAATAGCCTCGGCTATCACCTCATTATGTCCGGTCGTGATGGTCAAGTGGATTAAGGCGTCTTGTACATACCAGTTGCGTGGCATCTGGGAGTATGGGTTCGAGTCACTTCTGGGGTGTGAGTTTTCAGTTGCATATTGTCCTGGGGACCACTCAGGCTTGTTCGCATTTGTGTTCCTCACGTGTGCCCCAAAGAATGAGGTGATTTGGTAAAATGCTATGCCCAAGATTACTATCCGAGTGCCGGCGGTGGGGTGGTTCAAATAGCCTCGGCTATCACCTCATTATGTCCGGTCGTGATGGTCAAGTGGATTAAGGCGTCTTGTACATACCAGTTGCGTGGCATCTGGGAGTATGGGTTCGAGTCACTTCTGGGGTGTGAGTTTTCAGTTGCATATTGTCCTGGGGACCATTCAGGCTTGTTCGCATATATATATATATATATATATATATATATATATATATATATATATATATATATATATATATATAAATGTCGTACCTAGTAGCCAGAACGCACTTCTGAGCGTTCTATATATATATATATATATATATATATATATATGACATATATATATATATATATATATATATATATATATATATATATATATATATATATATATATATATATATATATATATATATATATATATATATATATTCTCTCACTAAGTTATCATATTAAAGTCACATGAAAGGAATTATCGACACAATAAATTCTTCAGTAATTCCAGGTGCCTGCACACACCACATATACATAAATACCATGAGTGCTCTATACAGCCCCACTCTGAACAACTGTGCCTTACTGTGACATAGACCTAGGTGAGACTTGCTCACGACATGAAAGATACTCTGGCTAAATATATAGCTGACTAAAGGGGAATTGGGAGGGAATCTAGAATCACCTACTTCCATCTATCCTCCGGTGAGAGTTGAGTTGTAGCTCCTGGTCCAGGCTCTTGCCTCGTGTAGGGAACGCCCCCACACACACACTGATGTGTCCTCCAGGAACCCAATCAACGTCCCAAAATAAATGCGTCGTCGCCGTGTTCTGTCCTCCACAGGTCCGTGCTCCTCCTCAACGTCTTGTAGGGTTGGAGTCGGTCTCCAGGCCGTCGACTTCTCCTCCCAACTACGGCTCCCGACCTACTTCTCGGCTGCAGTCGTGTGGGTTCCAAATTAGTATTTTCTTTCACTGCTTCTCAGTGGATTGGCCCAGCTGCTACGTCGTCACTGTGAAGCTATCAGACGTCCCAGACGATACTGCCTAGACTTCACTATCCCAGTACCCGACCCTGGAGCACTTGATGCTCAATATTCCGCTAATTCCCTCTTCGGTCCACACATGGAATGAAGGAAGACCTCTCGGTGTACTTGCAGACTACGGGTGACGTGTAAGATCCACGGGATCGGGGTACAACTGTCAAACTGACAGGACCAACCTTCACACATCCGTCCACCTTGACGTATCGTGTCGGACTGCTTCCCTCATGGAGGATTGGCCCAGCCACTACGTCATCACTGTGAAGCTATCAGCCGTCGCATATGTTGCTGCCTAGACTCCACTCTTGCACAACACCTGTCCCTGGAGCACTTGTTGCTCAATATTCCGCCAATTCCCTCTCTGGTCCAACACATGAACGAAGGAAGACCCCACAGGTGCTGGCAGACCGCCGGTGATGCGTAAATCCTCCGGAGACGGGGTAAACTGTCCAACTGACAGGACCCCCCAGCGCACATCCGACCTCCTTGGTGTGCAGTCTCAGACTAGTGGCGCCACCGCGGTGCGATGACCGGACCCCCCCTGCCTTCGTGACGTCATACTTGCCAAGGGAGGTTTTCATTGGCTCCCGGTGCCACTTCGCTGTCGGTGACCAATCTGGTGCCACTGACGTCACACAGTTTTGGCGACAAAACGGAGGGGCCAGTGCCATATTAGCTTCCTAAAGGGCCTATACCACAGGCCAAAATACTCTTCTTTTACATATTTCTCGCCACCTCGAGAACACTACACTCTCCCACATATA
This sequence comes from Procambarus clarkii, assembly GCF_040958095.1. NCBI lineage: Eukaryota > Metazoa > Arthropoda > Malacostraca > Decapoda > Cambaridae > Procambarus > Procambarus clarkii. The sequence continues at coordinate 5,126,522 of NC_091211.1, forward strand.
TCAAACTGTTGCCCGCGACGTAGAGAACGCTCGGGTAAAGTGGACATGACTCTTACAGCAGGCGTGGGAGAAATATAAGGGGGGGGGGAACGCCGTCACAATATATATATATATTCCATGCATATAAAAGCAATGCAAAAGTTATGTGATAACATTCCTTTATGATTTTCATGTCTTAATACTCATTTAAAATATCTTTTTATTCAATCACAGAACAGTGTGCCTTTTACGAATCTAAGGAGGAGTTTGAACCACTGATGCTTGCCATGGTGAGCCAGAAAGGAAATCCAATTGTATCAACAATGAATAAAAGGTATCTATTGTTTCTGAATCCTAGTTAATCATGCATTGATTAGTTAATACCTTACTTAACCACATCCTTCTTGGTTTATATTCCGTTGAACACCTGAGTTGTTTTAACATTCCCTCTGTATCCCCCCCACACTCACACACACACACATACACTCACACACACACACACACACACACACACACACACACACACACACACACACACACACACACACACACACACACACACACACACACACACACACACACAGTGTGTGTGTGTGTACTCACCTAGTTGTGTTTGCGGGGGTCCCCTGTCCCCTGAAGCTCATATCAAGAGGATAACAGCAGCATCATATGCCAGGTTGGCTGACATAAGAACGGCCTTTAGAAACTTGTGTAAGGAATCTTTCAGAACATTATATACCACATATGTCAGACCAATCCTGGAGTATGCGGCTCCAGCATAGAGTCCATATCTAGTCAAGCTTAAGACTAAACTGGAAAAGGTTCAAAGGTTTGCCACCAGACTAGTACCCGAGCTGAGAGGTATGAGCTACGAGGAGAGACTACGGGAATTAAACCTCATTTCGTTGCAAGACAGAAGAGTTAGGGGGGACATGACCACCACATTCAAGATTCTCAAGGGAATCAACAGAGCAGATAAAGACATGCTATTTAACACAAGGGGCACTAGGGGACACAGGTGGAAACTGAGTGCCCAAATGAGCCACAGAGATATTAGAAAGAACTTTTTTAGTGTCAGAGTGGTTGACAAATGGAATGCATTAGGAAGTGATGTGGTGGAGGCTGACTCCATACACAGTTTCAAGTGTAGATATGACAGAGCCCGATAGGCTCATGAATCTGTACACCAGTTGATTGACGGTTGAGAGGCGGGACCAAAGAGCCAGAGCTCAACCCCCGCAAACACAACTAGGTGAGTACACACACACACACACACACACACACACACACACACACGCATTGTGTTGTGACCATCGTGTTGGGTGGACGTGGGTTGGGAGCTCCTGGTCACTAGTGGAGTGGGAGGGGTAATCAGGCAACTTCGAAGTGAAAAAGACTATAAGTGAATGTACAAGTGAATGAAAAAACCTTGGGTTTTGACCAGAGCCATAAGGTAGTGAAGAAAAACAGTTTAATTAGCGTAATTCAAAATAGTTGAGGAAATACTGTGCAGTGTGAAACCAGACCTCACCGACCTCTGACCGCGTGACCTCACCTCGGCAGCAACCCTTATACCACCACGTGGGACGACGATTGGAGATTCACTCACCTATTGTGTTAGCAGATTGTGCAAGGTATTGAGGAGCGCCTTTTTGGCTAGATTGTTACTGCAATGACTAGAAGGGGTTCAAGGTCAATCACCAGCAGGGATGAGGAGGAGGACAGATTTATAGACAAATTAATAGGGAAATTTGTAGAGAGAAGGAGTGATTGGTTGGAGGATCTAATCCAGGGGATTAAAAGTGAGGTATTTCAGCAAATACAGGATGCGGTAGAGAGGCAGAAACAAGAACTTATGCTCTATGTTCAGGAAGAGATTAGGAAGGGAAGAGAGGACTGGGAGAGGGAATGTGCTCGTATCACAAACGAATTAGGAAGGTTTAGCAGCATGGCTAAGGATAGAGGATTAGTGGGAGATGGGTTAGTGACTGCGGTTGGGATGGGGAATCCCCAGGGGACAGGCTACCAGCATGACAATGAATTACTGAGGAGACGGTCTATTATAATACATGGATTATTCGAATCTAGGGCACCAACAATACATGAGAGAATAGAAACAGAAAAATACGAATTGCACGAGATATTGAGGTGTATTGGAGCAGAGATGGCAGAACGCGAGGTGGATATCAATCGACGGGTTGGACCTTACAATTGTACCAAGAATAGACCTGTTCTGGTGCAATTCTCCAATGAGGAGGCAGTGGAGTACATAATGAGGAGCAAGCATTTACTCAGAGGAAGTGAAACCCATTACAATGTGTTTATAGAGAGGTTTATGACGAAAGATGAGCAAACAGCCCACAAAAATAGATGGCAACAACGACAACGTACTAGCCTCTCAGGTAGTCTCACCTCCCAGGTCACATCCCAGGTCACCTCCCAGGTCACCTCCCAGGTCGCATCCTCCCCAACTCAGCCCTCCTATACATCCCCCCTGCCTCAGCCTCCCAAAACCCCCCTGTCCCTTCCACATTTGCACCTCCACAACGATTCCCCTGCCCCTGCTACATCACACTTGTCAGCGACCCCAGTGGGTCAAGCCATGCCCTCCCCAAACCCACCTTCCCATCCCCCCTCCCCAAATACCCCTTCCCACTCCCCTGCCCCTTCTACCCCATTGACCTCAATTCCATCTACTCCATCCCAGCTTCCACTGCACCCCTCTTCCACTCACCCCCAAACCCCACCCAACCCTCACCCCTCCTATGCACCTCCAGCCCACATTTAACCCCCTCACCTTGTGACCCCCTAACACCTTACCCCATCTCCCTCTTCCCCTCTTCTACCCCAAAACCCCCACCTACCCCCGATTCCCCCCTAACTAATATACCCTCTCTTCCACTCCCAGCACCCATGCTCCATTCTCATCTCAGCTCTCCGCCCTCAGTATCCCTCTTCCCCCCAACCTCTCAACCTCTATCTGACTCTCAGTCCCACTCTATTTCTCAACCCCCCTATGCTATTCAGACCCCTAACTTTCACACCCATTATGCCCTTCCTACCCCCCTAGATGCCCAGACCCCATTCGCCTACCAGGCACTCCCAGGCACCCCCCTAGCACCCCCCCCACTCACCCCCACAGCCCCCACTTGCCCCCCAGACACCCCCCAGTTCCCCCCAGACCCCTGGTGAAAGGGGGAACTCTGACACCCGAGTTTCCAAGAAGAGTCTCAAGGTTTGGTACACCAATGCTGATGGGGTAGCCAATAAAGCAGAAGAGATAAAAGAAAGAGTTAGTGAGGCAGACCCAGACATAGTGGCAATAGTGGAAACTAAAATAAATGGCATGATCTCGGATGCAATCTTTCCAGAGGGGTACCAGGTGATAAGAAAAGAAAGGACACAGAGACAGGGAGGAGGAGTGGCACTACTAATAAAGCGGAAATGGAAGTTTGATGAGCTGGAAAATCCGGGTACCAATGAAAGCACAAGCTTCATACATGGAACTCTGACAGTGGATGGGAAGAAGATTGTAATCTTGATACTCTACAATCCCCCACCAAACAGTAGAAGGCCCAGGCAGGAGTACGAGGACAGCAACAAGACATGTATGGATGAACTGCAGAGGGCAGCAACTTTAGCGCATAGAATGAGAGCGAAGCTGCTGGTCATGGGGGACCTAAATCACGGAGAGATAGATTGGGAAACGAGGAATCCCCATGGCGGGGAGGAGACCTGGGGAGCGAAGCTGGTAGACGTTATTGACAGGAATTTCCTAACACAGCATGTGAAAGAAGATACTAGGGAAAGAGGAGGGGATACGCCCAGCCTATTAGATCTCATTATCACTCAGAATGTAGAAGACATCGAGCAGTTGGAACATGAAATACCACTAGGAGCTAGTGACCATTGTGTCCTAGCCTTTGACTACATGATGGAGCTTAAAATTGTGACGAAAGGACAAGAGGTCCGGGAAAGGAGACTTGATTACAGAAAAGGGGACTACAGAAGGATAAGGGACTACCTGGGAGAAGTGCAGTGGGAGGAAGAACTTAGAGGAAAAACAGTGCAAGGTATGATGAACCAAGTCATATTGAAATGCAAGGAGGCTGAAGATAGATTTATTCCAACAATAAAGGAAAAAAGCAGGAGGGAATATAATAACCCATGGTTTAATAGACAGTGTCAGGAAGCAAAGGTGAGAAGCAGGAGGGAGTGGAGGAAGTACAGAAGACAAAGGACAGAGGACAACAGGATTAGATGTAACAGAGCTAGGAATGATTACATTAACATAAGACGAGTGTCGGAAAGAAATTATGAGAACGATATTGCAGTCAAAGCGAAAAAGCAACCAAAATTACTACATAGCCATATAAGAAGGAAGATGTCGGTAAATGACCAAGTGACAAGACTGAGGAAAACAGAAGGGGCATATACAGAAAGCGACAAGGAAATCTGCGAGGTACTGAATGCAAAATTCCATGGAGTGTTCACTACCGAGCCTGAGCAGCTCCCATTGTTAGAAGAGATTACCCAAGATGAAAGACTATCAGATATAGAGGTGACAGCAGAGGATGTAATGAAACAGTTGACAACACTGGATGCAAATAAAGCTGTTGGACCAGACAAAGTATCACCGTGGATACTTAAAGAGGCAGCGCAGGCTCTCAGCGTGCCTCTGGCAATGATCTTCAATGAGTCACTTATGTCGGGAGAATTGCCCAGTTGCTGGAAGGAGGCAAATGTCGTACCGATTTTCAAAAAGGGGGATAGGGAGGAGGCACTTAACTACAGACCCGTATCACTGACAAGCATCCCCTGCAAAATACTTGAAAGAATAATTAGGCTAAGACTTGTTGAGCACCTGGAGAGCATTGGGTTTGTAAACAAGCACCAACATGGGTTCTGGACAGGGAAATCATGCCTAACAAATCTTTTAGAATTCTATGATAAAGTAACAAGGATAAGGCAGGACAGAGAAGGCTGGGCAGACTGCATATTTCTTGACTGCCAAAAGGCCTTTGATACGGTACTGCACATGAGACTGCTATACAAACTTGAGAGGCAGGCAGGAGTAAGCGGAAAGGCCCTAGTATGGGTGAAGAACTACCTAACAGGAAGGAGCCAGAGGGTAATGGTAAGGGGCGAAAAGTCGGACTGGCGAACAGTAACAAGTGGAGTACCTCGAGGATCGGTGCTGGGACCAATCCTCTTTCTATTTTACGTAAATGATATGTTTACAGGAGTGGAGTCATACATGTCAATGTTTGCAGATGACGCAAAATTAATGAGAAGAGTTGTGACAGACGAGGATTGTAGGATCCTCCAAGAGGACTTAAACAGGCTGCAGAGATGGTCAGAGAAATGGCTACTGGAGTTTAACACCAGTAAATGTAAAGTTATGGAAATGGGTTCAGGTGACAGGAGACCAAAGGGACAGTACACAATGAAGGGGAACAGCCTACCTGTAACGATTCGAGAAAGAGACCTGGGAGTGGATGTGACACCTAATCTAACTCCTGAGGCACATATAAATAGGATAACGACAGCAGCGTACTCTACACTGGCGAAAATTAGAACTTCATTCAGAAACCTAAATGAGGAAGCTTTTAGGGCGCTTTACACTGCCTACGTGAGACCCGTCTTAGAGTATGCCGCGCCATCATGGAGCCCCCACCTGAAGAAACACATAAAGAAACTGGAGAAGGTTCAGAGGTTTGCGACGAGGCTTGTCCCAGAGCTACGAGGGATGGGATATGAAGAACGGCTGAAGGAACTGAATCTTACGACACTAGAGAAAAGAAGGGAGAGAGGAGATATGATAGGGACATATAAAATACTCAGGGGAATTGACAAAGTGGAAATAGATCAAATGTTCACACGTAATAATAACAGAACGAGGGGACATGGGTGGAAACTGGAAACTCAGATGAGTCACAGAGATGTTAGGAAGTTTTCTTTTAGCGTGAGAGTAGTAGAAAAATGGAATGCACTTGGGGAACAGGTTGTGGAAGCAAATACTATTCATACTTTTAAAACTAGGTATGATAGGGAAATGGGACAGGAGTCATTGCTGTAAACAACCGATAGCTAGAAAGGCGGGATCCAAGAGTCAATGCTCGATCCTGCAAGCACATATAGGTGAGTACATATAGGTGAGTACACACACACACACACACACACACACACACACACACACACACACACACACACACACACACACACACACACACACACACACACACACACACACACACACACACACAATCAAAGAAGAGCTCCCTGAAAAACGAGGGAAATTTAAAAAATGTATTCCTCCAGAGAAACATGACACAGGAGGAGAGAGCCGTGGCGGCAGAAGCAAGGAAGAGGAGCAGGGCGAGAGGGGAAAACCAGGAAGTCACAGCTCCCAACACAACACCCCCAGAGGCGAGGGGGGAACCCACAACCAGCTACCCAGTAACACCAGAGGGAAGGATAACCCCGACACCCTCCTCTGCATAGAAAACTTCCCTACCCCAAACCCTCCCTGCCCCCACTCAAATGTTCAGCCAAATCTCCGTCCCCCACAACCAATCCCCACCTTTCTACCCCTCCCCTCCTCCTGCCTAGTCCTCCCTTCCCCCCTTTCCTTTCTCCCCTTTCACCCCATACCCTCCCTGTCCTCCCTCCCCTCTCACCCCATACTCTCCTTGTCCCTCTCCCTTCACAGGATCCCCCGCCCCTCATCGCAGTATCCTCTGAGACCCTGTTATCCACCTCACAGGACCTCACACCCATGGAACAGCTTCCCCCACCAGCAGAACACTCACCAAGGAGGCGATTTGAGAAGTGACAAAAGAAAGTGAGTCTCAAGGCAATACACACTAACATAGATGGAATTACAAATAAAGCAAATGAGCTTGGAGAACGGGTACTAGAGGAAAACCCAGACATAATAGCCCTCACAGAAACAAAGCTAACAAAAACGATAACAAACGCAGTGTTCCCACAGGACTATTATGTTATGAGGAAAGAGAGGGAAGGAAGAGGTGATGGTGGCGTAGCTCTGCTGGTAAGAAAAGGCTGGGATTTTGAGGAGATGGATATTCAGGGCTGTGAAGGTTTCAGTGACTACATAGCAGGTACTATAGCAAATGGAGGGAAAAAAATTATAGTAGTAGTCATATATAATCCACCACCAAATGACAGAAGACCCAGACAGGAATATGATAGAAACAACATGGCCACCATTAACATAATAGAAAGAGCAGCTTCTGTTGCTAGCAGGAATGGATCTGGACTACTAATTATGGGAGACTTCAACCATAGGAAGATAGATTGGGAGAACAGAGACCCGCATGGAGGACCAGAAACATGGAGAGCTAAGCTGCTGGACGTGGCAACAAGAAACTTCCTAAGCCAGCACATCATGGAACCAACAAGAATGAGAGGAGAAGATGAACCAGCAATGCTTGATTTGATATTTACCCTAAATGAGTGGGATTTAAGGGAAGTTAAGATGGAAGCGCCATTGGGAATGAGTGACCACAGTGTATTGAACTTTGAGTACCTGGTAGAGCTAGGAATTATCTCCCCCAAAAAAGAACTAGGATTCAAAAGGCTGGCATACTGAAAGGGGAATTATGAACAGATGAGAAGTTTCCTAAGTGAAATACCTTGGGACACAGACCTCAGAGATAAGTCTGTACAGGGTATGATGGACTATGTTACCCAAAAGTGTCAGGAGGCAGTAAACAGGTTCATCCCAGCCCAAAGGGAAAAATCCGAAAAGCAACAAAAGAATCCATGGAATAATAGGGCATGTATGGAAACGAAGAAACTGAACAAAAGGACGTGGAGGAACTTCCGGAATAACAGAACACCAGAAAGCAGAGAGAGATACCAGAGAGCCAGGAATGAGTACGTCAGGGTGAGAAGAGAAGCAGAGAAAAGTTTTGAAAATGATATAGCAAACAAAGCCAAGACCGAACCAAAGCTACTCCATAGTCACATCAGAAGGAAAACAGCAGTGAAAGAACAGGTATTGAAACTTAGAACAGGCGAGGACAGGTATACAGAGAATGACAAAGAGGTGTGTGAAGAACTCAACAAGAGGTTCCAGGAGGTCTTCACAATAGAACAAGGTGAGGTCACTGTGCTAGGAGAAAGGGAGGTAGACCAGGCGGCCTTGGAAGAGTTCGAAATTACGAAAGAGGAGGTCAGGAGACACCTGCTGGATCTGGATGTTAGAAAGGCTGTTGGTCCAGACGGGATCTCACCATGGATACTGAAAGAGTATGCAGAGGCACTTTGCTTGCCACTCTCCATAGTGTATAGTAAGTCACTGGAGACGGGAGACCTACCAGAAATATGGAAGACGGCGAATGTGGTCCCAATATATAAAAAGGGCGACAGGCAAGAGGCACTGAACTACAGGCCAGTGTCCTTAACTTGTATACCATGCCAGGTGATGGAGAAGATCGTGAGAAAAAACCTGGTAACACATCTGGAGAGAAGGGACTTCGTGACCAATCGCCAACATGGGTTCAGGGAGGGTAAATCTTGCCTTACAGGCTTGATAGAATTCTACAATCAGGTGACAAAGATTAAGAAAGAAAGAGAGGGCTGGGCAGACTGCATTTTCTTGGATTGTCGGAAAGCCTTTGACACAGTACCGCATAAGAGGCTGGTACATAAGCTGGAGAGACAGGCAGGTGTAGCTGGTAAGGTGCTCCAGTGGATAAGGGAATACCTAAGCAATAGGAAGCAGAGAGTTACGGTGAGGGGTGAGACCTCCGATTGGCGTGAAGTCACCAGTGGAGTCCCACAGGGCTCTGTACTCGGTCCTATCTTGTTTCTGATATATGTAAATGATCTCCCGGAGGGTATCGATTCATTTCTCTCAATGTTTGCGGACGATGCCAAAATTATGAGAAGGATTAATATTAAAACAGAAGAGGACTGTTTGAGGCTTCAAGAAGACCTAAACAAGCTGAAGGAATGGTCGAACAAATGGTTGTTAGAGTTTAACCCAACCATATGTAATGTAATGAAGATAGGTGTAGGGAGCAGGAGGCCAGATACAAGGTATCATCTGGGAGAGGAAATTCTTCAGGAGTCGGAGAAAGAAAAAGACTTGGGGGTTGATATCACGCCAGACCTGTCTCCTGCAGGACATATCAAGAGGATAACATCAGCGGCATATGCCAGGCTGGCTAACATACGAACGGCATTCAGAAACTTGTGTAAAGAATCATTCAGAACTTTGTATACCACATATGTCAGGCCAATCCTGGAGTATGCAGCCCCAGCATGGAGTCCATATCTAGTCAAGTATAAGACTAAACTGGAAAAGATTCAAAGGTTTGCCACCTGACTAGTACCCGAGCTGAGAGGTATGAGCTACGAGGAGAGACTACAGGAATTAAACCTCACTTCGCTGGAAGACAGAAGAGTTAGGGGGGACATGACCACCACATACAATATTCTCAAGGGAATCGACAGAGCAGATAAAGACAGGCTATTTAACACAAGGGGCACTAGGGGACACAGGTGGAAACTGAGTGCCCAAATGAGCCACAGAGATATTAGAAAGAACTTTTTTAGTGTCAGAGTGGTTGACAAATGGAATGCATTAGGAAGTGATGTGGTGGAGGCTGACTCCATACACAGTTTCAAGTGTAGATATGATAGAGCCCAATAGGCTCAGGAATCTGTACACCTGTTGATTGACGGTTGAGAGGCGGGACCAAAGAGCCAGAGCTCAACCCCCACAAACACAACTAGGTGAGTACACACCGGCGCCGCTGTGTGTGTCGCGGCTCCCGGCGCTGGCGAGAAACGATGGGCAGAGTTTCTTTCACCCTGATGCCCCTGTTACCTAGTAGTAAATAGGTAACTGCGAGTTAGTCAGCTGTCACGGGCTGCTTCCTGGGTGTGTGTGTGTGTGTGAGAGAGAGAGAAAAAAAAATGTAGTTAGTAACAGTTGATTGACAGTTGAGAGGCGGGACGAAAGAGCAGAGTTCAACCCCCGCAAGCACAACTAGGTGAATACAAGTAGGTGAATACACACACACACACAGAAAACAGTTTTATCCTGGCCCAGAAAGAAAAAAGCGAAAAGTAAAAGGGGAATACGTGGTTTAATCAGGCACCAGAGATCAGGACACCAGAGATCAGGAAGAGATACCAGAGGGCCAGAAATGGTTACTTCACTGTGAGGAGAGAAGCTGAGAGACGGTTTGAAAATGACATAGCCATTAAAGCCAAGTGCTAACCAAAACTGCTATAAAGCCACATAAAAAGAAAACAACAGTGGAAACGAATGATGAAATGGAAAACGGAAGAGGGTGGGTACACAGAGAATGACAAAGAGGTGTGTGAAGAACTCCAAAAGAGATTCCAGGAGGTCTTCACAATAGAGAAAGGAAACGTCCTTGAACTAAGATGGATGAACTTGAACTAAAGCCAAGCAGACTTGGAAAATACTGAAATTACCAGATATGAGGTTAGGAGATATGTGCTTGATCTAGAAGTGACTAAGGCTGTTGGACCTGATGGAATCTCACCATGGATGCTAAAAGAGTTGACAGATGCATTTTGTGTGCCACTATCTACGTTCAATACCATGTCACTAGACACGGGTGACCTACCAGAAAAGTTGAAAACAGCTAACGTAGTCCCAATCTTCAAAAAGAGGGATAGGCAGGAGGCCTTAAACTACATACCGGTGTCCTTAACTTGTATACCATGCTAGGTGATGGAGAAGATCGTGATAAAAAGCCTGGTAGCATATCAGGAGAGAAGGGACTTTGTAACACGTCACCAGCATGGGTTCAGGGAAGCCAAGTCGACTCTCACAGGTTAATAGAATTATATGACCAAGCTACAAGCATTAAGCAAGAAAGAGAAGGACGGGCAGACTGCATTTTCTTTGACTGTCAGAAAGCTTTTGACACAGTATCCCATAAGAGACTGTTGCTTAATTTGGAGAAACAGGCAGGAGTAACTGGTACGGTGCTCTAGTGGATATCCAGTGGATACTGCTTCCTAAGCACCAGGAAGTAGAAAATTACAGTGAGGGTTGATACCTCAGATTGGCGTGGTCACCAGCGAAGTTTCACAGAGTTCTGTACTCGGACCTATCCTGTTTCTGGTATACATAAATAATCTTCCAGAGGGAAATAGACTCATTCCCCTCAATGTTTGCTGATGATGCCAAAATTATGAGAAGGATTAAGACAGATAAGGACAGCATGAGGCTTCAAGAAGACCTGGACAAACTGAAGGAATTGTCCAACAAATGGTTGTTAGAGTTTAACCCAAATAAATGTAGTGGAATGAAGATATGCTGCTGAGAATTTGCAGCCTGGTATTTTTTGATGAAGATATAACAAAATATTTGAAACTGGGAAGAAGTTAAAATACCCAAAATCGTTTTTTAATGTCGTATTTGGTCAAGCAAAATGGACGTTCTACAAACAAGCTATCAAGTTCAAACCAGAACTAAAAAACTCGTTTGTATTACCATATTTGGAGGGACTAGAGAATTTTGCCCCAGCACTGAAAAACCTTAATTAATATAAACCCAGTGCTCAAAAATAATAATACACATACGTCCATGTTAATTAAGAACTCGCCCTCGTCTGCAGCAGGTTGTGTGTGTACTCCAGCCCTTGTAATGAGTGTGCATGTGTTTACATCGGCCAGACAGGTAAATCTCTTTCCTCGCGTTAAAACAACATTCATATGCTATTCGTACAGCCCAGCACTCAAGTGCATTATAGTTACATTCCAGTTTATGTGATCATTCTATCGACTTCAGAGGGGCAAAATGTATTGTTAAAAGTAAGGGTTTCGTTGAACGAGATGTGATTGAGTTTTCTCTGATCAAACAATGTAACAACAGCCTTAATATAGGCCCAAGCATGTACAAATTAGATCCCCTAATAAGCATCAATATAGCACGTCAATACAATGTAGCATCCATTTAATCTATGTTTATATATTTGTTTTTTCCCTCCTGAGGCACTTATACACTATTTTCCGGTGTTTATGTTATCTTATCTTGAGGTTATCTTGAGATGATTTCGGGGATTTAGTGTCCCCGCGGCCCGATCCTCGACCAGGCCTCCACCCCCAGGAAGCAGCCCGTGACAGCTGACTAACACCCAGGTACCTATTTACTGCTAGGTAACAGGGGCATTGAGGGTGAAAGAAACTTTGCCCATTTGTTTCTGCCTCGTGCGGGAATCGAACCCGCGTCACAGAATTACGAGTCCTGCGCGCTATCCACCAGGCTACAAGACCCCTAGTTTGGTACAGTTTTCCTTTTCATTCTTTCCTACCTCTTTTTTCTTCATCTTTGTTCCATATGCTTTCATACCCTATCATAGAGTAAGGGATTAACATATAAACAGTGAGCAGTATAAGAATGCATATATAAAGTCATAAAAATGAATCACGTCAAAAGTAATTCCACTAAATATGAATAAAGCATAAGTAAACAATGAATATTATAATAATGGTTACATAATTATTTTGCTTGTTATGTAACAGGATTCAAGGGATGACTGAGGCTGGACTGTTCCAGTACTGGATGACGGCCGCTGAGCCTAACTCCACCGCGTGTTATCATGCTCCTACAATAGTCACTGTTGAAGAGTCTCTTTCCCTTAATAATGTCTGGGTAATGCAGCTTTTTAAATCTGTTTACAAAAAAAATCTCATATATATTAGTTCGTTCTGAGATATGTATTATGACGTCATTGTGTGTAAGTGTGTGCATATTAACCACTAATTTACATACCTTTAATATTTCAGGGAATGTTTGTCATCCTTATCGCTGGTCACACCATCAGTGTGCATGTACTCTGCCTGGAGCTTCTGATTGGCAAGATTTTTCACTGATGGACCCTTCACTGCAAGCAAGACCTGACAGCTTATATATAACCCGAACTTATATATATATATATATATATATATATATATATATATATATATATATATATATATATATATATATATATATATATAAGTTCGTTAACCATCAAATGATGGTAACCATCAAATGCATAATAAAGCACAAAAAATATTCAAGGAAGGGGGTGGTAGGAGAAAAGCACACAGAAACTGTATTGGAGGGGATCTAAACATTCCCTCTAATGCGTTATGCGTGGTTTCCTCCGAGGCTATGGGTCCCCCTTCTTCCAGCTAGAGGTGGTACTCCCTTCCTATTTGTTTTTATATATATATATATATATATATATATATATATATATATATATATATATATATATATATATATATATATATATATATATATATATATATATATATATATATATATATATATATGTTGTATCTAGTAGCCAGAACGTCGTACTCGGCCTACTATGCAAGGCCCGATTTGCCTAATAAGCCAAGTTTTCCTGTAAACCTGTAAACACTAAACAGAGTTATGTGCTATCATTTAAACAGCTTTCATCTTATATACCCGCATTTAGGTGAGGTGATATGTTACAACAGTTTTGGATGAGGTGAACAAAACTTTCAACACAAGATAGAACACGAAACAATGGGTATAAATTTGGCAAATTAAAGGGAAGGATGGAAGTAACTATTGGCCCATATTTCTTGATGCTTCTATGTTAGTGCAGAACCTTAAAGTGGGTAGAATATAGTTGTGCATTAATTGGCTGTTGATTGCTGGTGTTGACTTCTTGATGTGTAGTGCCTCGCAGATATCTAGCCGCCTGCTATTGCTGTATCTATCGATGATTTCTGTGTTGTTTGTTAAGGCTTCTCTGGTGATGGTCGGGTTGTGGGAAGAGATTATATGTTCCTTAATGGAGCCCTGTTGCTTATGCATCGTTAATCGCCTGGAAAGAGATGTTGTTGTCTTGCCTATATACTGAATTCTTTGAGGCTTATAGTCCCCAAGTGGGCATTTGAAGGCATAGACGACGTTGGTCTCTTTTAAAGCGTTCTGCTTTGTGTCTGGAGAGTTTCTCATGAGTAGGTTGGCCGTTTTTGTTTTGTTTTAGTAAATCGTCAATTGTATCTTCTGATTTTTGTCTGTAGGGATAACGTTCCTATTAACAATATCTTTCGGGATCCTTTCCTCCGTTTTATGAGCTGTGGAAAAGAAGATCCGTTAAATCATCTGCAGGAGCTGAAGAAGGCACTTGAGCGGAATTCTGTGTTGCGTTTCACTTACGAGATGGAGAAGGATTGGAAGCTGCTCTTTCTAGATGTAACAGTCATGGAAAAGGGCGGAGGTTTCCACACTGCAGTCTACACTAAGGAAACAAACATAGGAATGTGCCTCAATGCCAACAGTGACTGCCCAGACAGGTACAAGAGGAGTGTCGTTAACGCTTATGTCGACCGTGCTCTCAGCCACAGCTCAGGATGGAAGCAAGTCGATGAAGAACTCTGTAGGGTAAGGCAGGTCCTAGTCAACAACGGCTTCTCCAATCGTTTCGATGAAGACATCTTAAGAAGGAAGCTGAAACGCCATGCAACCTCTGAAGAGAGAACTAAAACAACACCTGTACCCCCTATTAGACTTTTTTACAGGAACTTCTTTTCCACAGCTCATAAAACGAAGGAAAGGGTCCTGAAAGGTATTGTTAATTGGAACGTTATCCCTACAGACAAAAATTAGAAAATACAATTGACGATTTGCTATAAAACCAAAAAAACGGCCAATCTACTCATGAGAAACTCTCCAGACACAAAGCAGAACGCTTTAAAAGAGACCAACGTCGTCTATGCCTTCAAATGCCCACTTGGTGACTGTAAGCCTCAAAAAACTCAGTACATAGGCAAGACAACCACATCTCTTTCCAGGCGATTAACGATGGATAAGCAACAGGGCTCCATTAAGGAACATATAATCTCTTCCCACAACCAGACCATCACCAGAGAAGCCTTAACAAACAACACAGAAATCATCGATAGATACAGCAATAGCAGGCGGCTTGACATCTGCGAGGCACTACACATCAAGAAGTCAACACCAGCAATCAACAGCCAATTAATGCACAACTATATTCTTCCCACTTCTAGACTCCGCTCTAATATAGAAGCATCAAGAAATATGGGCCAATAGGCCCTTTGCAGTTACTTCCATTCTCCCCTTTAATTTACTCAATTTATACCCATTGCAAAGTGTTCTGTGTTGTGTTGAAAGTTTGCTCTATCTTGTGTTGAAAGTTTTGTTCACCTCATCCAAAACTGTTGTAACATATCACCTCACCCAAATGCGGGTATATAAAATGAAAGCTGTTTAAATGATAGCATAGTAGAACTCTGTTTAGTGTTTGCAGGTTACAGTTGTGTGTGTGTAAACTAAAATATTTGAAAATGTAATAAGTTATTACGAATCGTGTTCAAGTGTCGCGTCAGATTAGAAATAAAAATGAATTTTGGAGAATTGATTTTTCAATTACCATCGACAGTGAATTGAAACATAAGAAATATCGAGAAAATTCGTGTTAAAATTATTAATCATACTTTTTCGGTCATATTTAATAATATATATATATATATATATATATATATATATATATATATATATATATATATATATATATATATATATAGTGTTACATATATATAGTATATATAGTATATATAGTATATATACTATATATATATACTATATAGTATATATACTATACATATATATAGTATATATATATAGTATATACATATATATAGTATATATATAGTATAGTGGACAAGATAATATTAGTGTTCAGTGAGAAACCACAAGGTCTCCTCTGAATACTTTTTATTTTCTTCTCCGAGGCTATGGGTCCCCACATTGGCACCAGAGGTGGTACCCTCACAAACTTTTATATATATATATATATATATATATATATATATATATATATATATATATATATATATATATATATATATATATATATATATATATATATATATATATATATATATATATATATATATATACATATATATGCAAACAAGCCTGAATGGTCCCCAGGACTATATACTGGGGACCATCCGAGTGCCGGCGGGGAAGTGGTTCATATAGCCTCGGCTATCACTTCCTTTTGTCCGGTCGTGATGGTCAAGCGGATTAAGGCGTCCCTGTACATACCAGTTGTGGGAGTATGGGTTCGAGTCACTTCTGGGGTGTGAGTTTTCAGTTGTATATAGTCCTGGGGACCATTCAGGCTTGTTTGCATTTGTGTTCCTCACGTGTGCCCCAAAGAATGAGGTGATTTGATAAAATGCTATGCCCAAGATTACCATCCGAGTGCCGGCGGGGAAGTGGTTCATATAGCCTCGGCTATCACTTCCTTTTGTCCGGTCGTGATGGTCAAGCGGATTAAGGCGTCCCTGTACATACCAGTTGTGGGAGTATGGGTTCGAGTCACTTCTGGGGTGTGAGTTTTCAGTTATACATATATATATATATATACATATATATATATATATATATATATATATATATATATATATATATATATATATATGTTAACAATTTTAGTCACCCCTAAACAACTTTCATGGTGTATTTCGGGAAGTCAAGTGTTAAATTTGACTGGAGTAGTTTTTTAGAAAGGAAAAATCATGAAAATGAAGAAGAGAAATGTCAACAAAACAAGATACTCATGCATATATTTCTTTCAGTGTTGCTTGAGGGAAAGATACAGCGGGTAAGAGGACGAGGTCCTCCTCGTCCTCTTACCTGTTGAGATACTTAGAGAGAGAGAGAAATAGGTAGTGATAATGCTTAAGAGAGAGAGAGAGAGCTAGAAATTCATGAAATTCTGTAACAGCGATAACAGACGAATCAGCTCCCAGAATCACAGATAACATAATCAAATCACACACAAGCAAACAAAATAAAAGTACAAAAGCAAGCGAAATCACAGATAACTTATTTCCTATGATTTTGAAATCGTGAATGGCAAAACACACTTTTACTTCAAACCAAAAGCTTTTTTCACAACACTGAATATTCTGTTTAATCAACTTAGCGTAATCAACTTAATAAGCGTAACTCTTGCATTTTCCCAGGACACTCCAGAAGTACACTATAATTATTTTTCTAAAATTAAAAAATAACATTAAAAATATATTCTTATCAAAATGTTAATAATGTTCGGATTTATTCGTTATTTACAGAATCACAAAGCTGATTGACACAATTTTACGAACAGATCAACACACAAACCGAAATGAATTCACTTTCTTACTTTGAAGCTGAAAATCCCATGAGACTGAGTGTTAGTCACAGAGTACATGAGTGTTAGTCACAGAGTGCCAGAGTGTTAGTCACAGAGTACCAGAGTGTTAGTCACAGAGTACCTGAGTGTTAGTCACAGAGTGAGTGTTAGTCACAGAGTGCCAGAGTGTTAGTCACAGAGTACCAGAGTGTTAGTCACAGAGTACCTGAGTGTTAGTCACAGAGTGAGTGTTAGTCACAGAGTACCTGAGTGTTAGTCACAGAGTACCAGAGTGTTAGTCACAGAGTACCTGAGTGTTAGTCACAGAGTGCCTGAGTGTTAGTCACAGAGTGAGTGAGTGTTAGTCACAGAGTACCTGAGTGTTAGTCACAGAGTACCAGAGTGTTAGTCACAGAGTACCTGAGTGTTAGTCACAGAGTGCCTGAGTGTTAGTCACAGTACCTGAGTGTTAGTCACAGTACCTGAGTGTTAGTTACAGTACCTGAGTGTTAGTCACAGAGTACCTGAGTGTTAGTCACAGTACCTGAGTGTTAGTCACAGTACCTGAGTGTTAGTCACAGTACCTGAGTGTTAGTCACAGAGTACCTGAGTGTTAGTCACAGTACCTGAGTGTTAGTCACAGTACCTGAGTGTTAGTCACAGTACCTGAGTGTTAGTCACAGTACCTGAGTGTTAGTCACAGTACCTGAGTGTTAGTCACAGAGTGCCTGAGTGTTAGTCACAGTACCTGAGTGTTAGTCACAGAGTACCTGAGTGTTAGTCACAGTACCTGAGTGTTAGTCACAGTACCTGAGTATTAGTCACAGTACCTGAGTGTTAGTCACAGTACCTGAGTGTTAGTCACAGTACCTGAGTGTTAGTCACAGTACCTGAGTGTTAGTCACAGTACCTGAGTGTTAGTCACAGTACCTGAGTGTTAGTCACAGAGTGCCTGAGTGTTAGTCACAGTACCTGAGTGTAAGTCACAGAGTACCTGAGTGTTAGTCACAGTACCTGAGTGTTAGTCACAGTACCTGAGTGTTAGTCACAGTACCTGAGTGTTAGTCACAGTACCTGAGTGTTAGTCACAGTACCTGAGTGTTAGTCATAGTACCTGAGTGTTAGTCACAGTACCTGAGTGTTAGTCACAGTACCTGAGTGTTAGCCACAGTACCTGAGTGTTAGTCACAGAGTCCCTGAGTGTTAGTCACAGTACCTGAGTGTTAGTCACAGAGTACCTGAGTGTTAGTCACAGAGTACCTGAGTGTTAGTCACAGAGTCCCTGAGTGTTAGTCACAGTACCTGAGTGTTAGTCACAGAGTGCCTGAGTGTTAGTCACAGTACCTGAGTGTTAGTCACAGTACCTGAGTGTTAGTCACAGTACCTGAGTGTTAGTCACAGTACCTGAGTGTTAGTCACAGTACCTGAGTGTTAGTCACAGTACCTGAGTGTTAGTCACAGAGTACCTGAGTGTTAGTCACAGAGTCCCTGAGTGTTAGCCACAGTACCTGAGTGTTAGTCACAAAGTACCTGAGTGTTAGTCACAGAGTACCTGAGTGTTAGCCACAGTACCTGAGTGTTAGTCACAGAATCCCTGAGTGTTAGTCACAGAGTACCTGAGTGTTAGTCACAGAGTCCCTGAGTGTTAGTCACAGAGTACCTGAGTCGCTGAGTATCATACGTCAGGCTGCGAGCAGCCGCGTCCAACAGCCTGGTTGATCAGTCCAGCAACCAGGAGGGCTGGTCGACGACCGGACCGCGGGGACGCTAAGCCCCGGAAGCACCTCAAGGTAACCTCAAGGAGTGTTAGTCACAGAGTCCCTGAGTGTTAGTCATGGAATTCATGAGTGCCAATCATGGAGTCCCTTTGTGTCAATCATAGAGTCCTTGAGTGACAGTCCTGAAGTCCTTGAGTGTCACTGCTAGAGTCACTTATGAGTGCTAGTCAGAGTACCTAATTGTGAATAACGGAGTCCCTGAGTGTTAGTCACAGAGTGCCTGAGTGTTAGTCACAGAGTCCCTGAGTGTTAGTCACAGAGTGCCTGAGTGTTAGTCACAGAGTGCCTGAGTGTTAGTCACAGAGTCCCTGAGTGTTAGTCACAGAGTCCCTGAGTGTTAGTCACAGAGTGTCTGAGTGTTAGTCACAGAGTGCCTGAGTGTTAGTCACAGAGTACCTGAGTGTTAGTCACAGAGTGTCTGAGTGTTAGTCACAGAGTACCTGAGTGTTAGTCACAGAGTGCCTGAGTGTTAGTCACAGAGTGTCTGAGTGTTAGTCACAGAGTACCTGAGTGTTAGTCACAGAGTGCCTGAGTGTTAGTCACAGAGTGCCTGAGTGTTAGTCACAGAGTGCCTGAGTGTTAGTCACAGAGTGCCTGAGTGTTAGTCACAGAGTGCCTGAGTGTTAGCCACAGAGTGCCTGAGTGTTAGTCACAGAGTGTCTGAGTGTTAGTCACAGAGTGCCTGAGTGTTAGTCACAGAGTGCCTGAGTGTTAGTCACAGAGTGCCTGAGTGTTAGTCACAGAGTGTCTGAGTGTTAGTCACAGAGTGCCTGAGTGTTAGTCACAGAGTGCCTGAGTGTTAGTCACAGAGTGCCTGAGTGTTAGTCACAGAGTGCCTGAGTGTTAGTCACAGAGTGCCTGAGTGTTAGTCACAGAGTGCCTGAGTGTTAGTCACAGAGTGCCTGAGTGTTAGTCACAGAGTGTTAGTCACAGAGTGCCTGAGTGTTAGTCACAGAGTGCCTGAGTGTTAGTCACAGAGTGTTAGTCACAGAGTGCCTGAGTGTTAGTCACAGAGTGCCTGAGTGTTAGTCACAGAGTGCCTGAGTGTTAGTCACAGAGTGCCTGAGTGTTAGCCACAGAGTGCCTGAGTGTTAGTCACAGAGTGCCTGAGTGTTAGTCACAGAGTGTCTGAGTGTTAGTCACAGAGTGCCTGAGTGTTAGTCACAGAGTGCCTGAGTGTTAGTCACAGAGTGTCTGAGTGTTAGTCACAGAGTGCCTGAGTGTTAGTCACAGAGTGCCTGAGTGTTAGTCACAGAGTGCCTGAGTGTTAGTCACAGAGTGCCTGAGTGTTAGTCACAGAGTGCCTGAGTGTTAGTCACAGAGTGCCTGAGTGTTAGTCACAGAGTGTCTGAGTGTTAGTCACAGAGTGCCTGAGTGTTAGTCACAGAGTGCCTGAGTGTTAGTCACAGAGTGCCTGAGTGTTAGTCACAGAGTGCCTGAGTGTTAGTCACAGAGTGCCTGAGTGTTAGTCACAGAGTGCCTGAGTGTTAGTCACAGAGTGCCTGAGTGTTAGTCACAGAGTGTTAGTCACAGAGTGCCTGAGTGTTAGTCACAGATTGTCTGAATATCAGTAACGGGTTCCATGAGTGTCAGCTACTGACGGAAATTCCAACACTAAATACTGGCACTTAGGATAACAAGTAAATAAAATCATGTTAGGGAAATACTAACACTAACTAACCACTAATTTACCTAAGTGAATCATTCAAAGAACCTTGGATTTCAGGCTTCTCATAGAGAATGGGATTATTGCCACATCACCTGAATCTTTATTTATTCATAATAAGTCTATTATATAATCTTCAAAACACCAGTCTGGGCACTAGAAATAACAAAAGTGTACAAATCCACAAGGGCTGTGACGAGGATTCGAACCTGCGTCCGGGAGCATCCCAGACACTGCCTTAATTGACTGAGCTACGACAGAGTTTCAGGGTTGATGTAAGGGCGAAGAGGGAGAACGGCCTATTGACATAGCTCGAGTGCAGGGGGGGGGGAGTTGTGTAAAACCCTGGTTTGTGCCTCGGAGTGGTTGCGGGATCCAGTAAGTTCAGTAGAACTTCGGTTTCAACTATTTTTAACTATCGTAGCTCAGTCGATTAAGGCAGTGTCTGGGATGCTCCCAGACGCAGGTTCGAATCCTCGTCACGGCCCCTTGAGGATTTGTTCATTTCATGCATCACGTTAGTGTGATTTCTGTGTCTAATAAAACAGTGTTATACATGATTGGATATAATTAAAATGTAAATAAAACCAAAAGTCTCCTTTCCGAAATCGATATAGACAGATTTAGAACCATGCTGTGTACCCCTTTTGACAGGTGAAATTCAAGGGGAAGAAGAAATTAGCAGCACTACCTGGTACCACACATGATACGTCCAGACGCTAACCTGACCCAAGAGAAGAGAATCAATTTGCATGATCCTTCGAGTCCATGTCTGGTTGGTCATGCAGTCTGCATTATACACAACAACTAAGCTGGTCTTGAGTTCATTGATACTAATCATTGTTATCTAACAATTTATTGTAAATTTCCAAAAATCGAATAATTTCCATTGATGGACTAAGTAATTAACCCCCCCCCCAAGTTGATGAGGGGAGGCTCCTAGTAGGATGAATAGAATCATGTACTTCAATAAAAAAAAATACAGTTCACTTAAATATTTATAATTTTAATTTAAGAAATAAATTATTAAACTAAATAATTTAAATAAATATTAAACAAATAAATAAATTCCTGTTGGAAGAGTTTCCCCACATTCTCATGGTCTTTCGAACCAGATGCTGGTTAGGATTAACACATAAGAATTAGTGCATAAATAAATTAACAACACATAGCAGTTAAAGTAACCTACTATAAATCACGTGTAGCCTAAATCAGTGAACCTCAGTGGTGCCCGTGTTACTGCAAAACAATTAAGTTGCACAAACAATGTTCCAAGGAGCAAAACACGTGCAAACAAATATAATCAGTGAGTGGGAAAACATTCAAACCGAGTGGTACACATTCACCAATTTACTCGCCAAATAAGTGGCGTTATATATCTGCAGAGTGTGGAGCCAAAACTATAATTAACTAGATTGTGACTGTGTTATCCATGGAATTTTCCACTAGAAGTATAATTTTAATTTCGCGATCAGCCACTAAACAAAACAATAAAATACAACTAAATAACAGTGATTGAGATTACAACTGCAATTAAATCCCAATAAGCCTGATATTCAAAGTAGCAATTGTATGCCATAGTCAAGTGCCTAGACAACTTGCTGCTATACCTGAAGTTGAGATAATACTATAATATAATATAATATAATATAATATAATATAATATAATATAATATAATATAATAATAAAATAATATAATAATGCAATATTAAATGCAGCTCTAGATTGGTCTCATCACTTAACAATAATATAATTAGGTTGCAATGATATACATCCCATCACATAACCCAGCTGAGATTATGAATAACCTCAGGAGTATAATCCACTCCTTTAAGTGGTTAATGAGAGGCTACTAACCATATATGTATTTATTTCTCTTAAGTTCAGGGAAAAACATTTAATATATTATGACGGGAAAGTGTAGGAGTGTAGGTGTTCGGCACTTCTCCTAATGGCTGGTGTCAATGCCTATCACTTTTTTAGGAAAAAAAGATCGACTGCTTGGCTGTTGTCTGTGGTAAAGTAAGGGAAGACACGCAAAACACATAGTATGAACAATGAAACTTTAATTAACTTAAAAAATTATGAACAAAGAGAATCCCTTGGCTATGTACAGTGCAATCAAACAAGTCAAAAAATATAACATAAAAATTAAGAACAATGGTGACGTTACTCT
Source organism: Procambarus clarkii (assembly GCF_040958095.1). NCBI lineage: Eukaryota > Metazoa > Arthropoda > Malacostraca > Decapoda > Cambaridae > Procambarus > Procambarus clarkii. Next base: position 5,149,314 of record NC_091211.1, read on the forward strand.
ACAAATAAAATAAAGACAAAAGAATGATTAAACAGGTGCTGAGAATATAGCGCTAGCTGAGAACATCCACCAATAAACAGTGTATATCAGTTGGTTGTTTACAGCTTGAGAGCACAAGGATATTCTAACTTCAATGGCTGGTTCAGGCCCAGACATCGACTTGGTAGAGGGCGCTGAGGTGCAGGTGTGCAGTCGGCGGGTCACCAATCAGAAGCAGGCAGGCTGGAATGGTAGTTTGCTGGATGACGACGGTGGCGAGCCGGCATGGAGGGAGTGAGGAGTGTGGAGAGTTTAGGGTACGTTTGCCTCCTGGTCAAAACGTTTTGTGCTACTGGTAGACGTATCTTGAAGGTAGCATCTTAGTGTTGTATATATATAAGTAACTTTACGTAGGGAAGAGCAGGCTCAATCTCTCTTGAAAGAGATTACCGTCACAACTTTCCCCCGAAGCCTGCTCTAACGGGTCAAGTTACTTCTTCTGATGGTAGAGTGGTATGTGTAGCTGCTTCTACCTCATAGACTCTGGAGTGGGCGTCTGCTACGATGTTGTCAGAACCCTTGATGTAGAAGATCTCTGGGTTGAAATTCTGCAGATACAAAGCCCATCGTAGAAGTCGTTGATTGGTGGATTGGGCTTGCTGCAAGAAGCGTAGGGGATTGTGGTCCGAGTAGATGGTGGTAGATCTGGCACCTTGTAGGTATGATGCAAAGTTCAGTAAGTTCAGTGCTGTAGTTCTAGTGCGATAGTGCTGTAGTTCTTCTGGTGAGGTTTTAACTTGTAGTTTTAATAGCTAACAGGTAGAACCTCCTCGCCTCGTTGTTGCATCAGGACACCCCCGATGCCAGTACCACTATCGTCGACATGGAGGATGAAAGGCTTCGTGATATCTAGCGAGGCGAGAATGGGATTAGAACAGAGCAGAGATTTAAGTTGTTCAAAAGCAATGGTCTGCTGAATGGTCTAATGATACAGTTGCTTGGGGCTGGTTAAAGTGATCAATGGTGATGCTACCGTATTAAAATTCTTCACAAACCTACGGTAGTAGGAGGCAAGACCAAGGAAGCGCAGTAGCTGCTTCCTGGTGGTAGGCTGTGGGTAATGCTGGATGGCTTGAGTGTGTATGTTTAATGGAGCTAGGCTGCCACTCCCTATCACATGACCAAGATAACGCACTTTACCTTTGGCAAAGGTGGACTTGCCCAAATTGATGGTGAAGCCGGCTGTCAGGAGCTTGGCAAACAATCGTTGCAGCTGGAGCAGATGTTCGCTCCAGGTGTTGGTTGCCACAACGATATCATCCAAGTAGGCGTAGGTGTTATCTAAGCCATGGATGACGTGGTTGACAGCTCACTGGAAGGTGGCCGGGGCATAACATAGTCCAAATGGAAGGCGTTCATATCTGTAAAGGCCAAAAGGAGTGGTGAAGGCAGATATTTCCTTAGCTCGCTCTGTCAAACATACTTGGTAGTATCCCTTGAGTAAGTCTAGTTTGGATAAATACCGAGCATTACCAATGGCGTCAAGGATGTCATCTATTCTAGGTAATGGGTAAGCATCCTTGACAGTCACAAGATTCAATTTCCTGTAGTCGGTACACAGCCTCACTTTACCGTGCGGTTTCGGCACCAAGATGCAGGGTGAGGCCCAAGGGGACTCACAAGGGGGTGGCCAGCCCATGATCCAGGAGGTACTGTACCTCAGCACGCATAACTTCCTTTTTGCTCGGGCTGATTCGGTAGAAAGGTTGACGAATCGGCCGGGTGTCAGGGAGTAGCTGGATGTCTTGCTGAACCACATTACACTCCTGTGGATCATCGCTGAACAACTTCTGATGTTCCTTGAAGATTCTGATGAGAGGAGCACTATTACTGTCCTGCAAATAGGTATGAAGATCAGTTAGGATTTCTGAGTTGGAAGGCACTGACTCAGTGTTAGTGCTTTTGGAAGGAGAAGCAGGGAAGGTCTCACTGTGGAGGTATGGACCTTTTAAATGTGGATAATGATACCAACACATTGGGGGGAGTACCTTGATACTGCTTCAGGAGGTTGACGTGGCACAACTGGGTATTCCGCCGCCTATCTGGAGTCTCAAGAACGTAGTTGTGGTTGTTCCTGCACTCCTTGATGCGGTAGGGTCCTGAAAACTTGTTTTGCAATGGAGAACCTGGGATAGAAAAATATGCCAACACGAAGTCTCCTGGTTTAAATTTCCATATTTTGCTGCGTTGGTCAAAATGAATCTTAATCCTCTCCTGAGCTTTCAATAGATTGTCATTAGCAAATTTACGTACTCTCTCTAGAAGGTGCTTTAAGTTTTGAAGAAACTGGGGCACATTGAGGGTTACTGAAGGTGGCATTACGTAGAGACCCTTTAAAAGCTTTGAGAGGAGTACGGCACTTACGTCCGTAGAGCATCTCATAAGGAGATACTCTTGGAGACTCATTAGGGAGACTTCTGAAAATGCACATGATGAGGTCAAGTTGTTTATCCCAGCCCTTCAAGGTTTCATTGCAAAATTTCTTTAGGAGTGCTTTAATAGTCTGATGACTACGTTCAAGAGAACACTGAAGCAGGATGATAGGGGCTGGACAATACCTGTGTGATGTTGAACTCTTCCAGTGTCTTCTTGAAGAGATCACTGGTGAAGTTGGTGCCACAGTCACTTTGAACCTCTCTTGGAAATCCATACTGGGCGAAGATCTTCAATAGCTGTTTCACCACAGTAGCAGCCGTAATGTTCTTTACTGGAACTGCTATGGGGAATCTGGTCGTAGGACACAGGATAGTTAGTATATAGGCGTTGCCAGAACTGGTCCGGGTTAAAGGACCAACACAGTCTATGATGAGTCAGTGGAAAGGTTCCGCAGGCACCTGGATTGGAGTCAATGGAGCCTGGGGAATAGAGATGTTAGGTTTACCTGCCATCTGACATGTATGACACTGTTGCACGTAACTTTTGACGTCTTTTACCATACCTGGCCAGTAGTAATCTTGTCTGATTCCGTGGTAGGTTTTGTTAAAACCATAGTGAGAAAGTGCTCCGTGGGCCAGGTGTAGAATATCGGGCCGTAGGCTGGTGGAAACCACTAGTTGTTCGACATTTGCCCAATCGTCATCCTCCTCCAGCTTACTGGGTCTGTACCTGCGTTAGAGCAACTGATTCTCTAGGAAGAACCCAGGGATACTGTCAGGTTGAGTCTCAGCCTGGAAGAATAATGGTGTTAATGAAGGATCCTCCCTCTGTAACTTGCGGAACTCCAACATAGTAAGATTCGGTGGTAGATTCTGAGGGTCTTGAGGGACAGCGGTTGCAGTAGAGTCAGCTGGTTGCGGGCGTGCAGCTTGTGCACGGGTGGTCACCAAAACCGGAGGAGAAACTTCATCACTTTCTTGGACCTCTGCTGGAACATACTTAAAGATGGGATTGTCCACTACAGTGTTACACACCTGGGGTTTGTCCATGATGATCAGGTTGGAAGGTTGCAGATCTTCTGCTAAACCCAGGAGAAGTTGCACTCCAGAAGTGGGAAAAGGCTTTTCCCTGATGGCGACTTGGACTTCACCGGACACGAAAGGACAATCCAGGTGGACTCTGGCGAGTGGATACGGAGTGGTAGCAGTGAGGTCAGTGAAAGGACGGTTTCCCCGGTGTAGGTGATGTTAGGCACAACTGATTTAAATATTACTGACTGAAGAGCCGCTGTGTCCCTCAAGATCTTCAATTTGAAACGTCCCTCCGAATCTGTACTGTTGGCAGAGACAGTTCCAGGGTACAGGTGTTTGCTGAAGAGAGAAAGATCATTAACAGGAACACCAACATTCATCACAGGCTTACCGGACTTAGGAGGAGTCGGTTTGGGTTTAGGAGTTTCATTGCCTTTGTATTGAGCTTTTCCACATTTATCCATGGTATGTCCATAGAGTTTGCAATACTTACAATACAATTGAGAGCTCGCTTGATCGGTACCCACTTTATCATAACTATACCAAGACTTCTTACTGGAAGGTGGTGTTAGCCGATGGATGAGGCTGCAGGTGTCAGCCGACTTCGCACATCTGATGTAGTCGGTTTCTTCTTTGTCTGCTAAATATAAACGGATGGAAGGGGAAACACGTCTAAAGAATTCTTCAGCTAGAATGACATTGACGAGTTCTGAAAATGTAGAGACATGTGCTGCTTCCAGCCATTTCATGAAATATCTTTTCTTTGTATTGGCAAATTCTAAAAAGGTGGTGGTACTTGCCTTTAGATAATCACGGAATTTTCGTCTGTAGCTTTCGGTGGAGAGAAGGTAGGCGTCCAAAACTGCTTGCTTCAGGGTCTGGTAGTCATTCTCTGACGCCAAGGTACTGAGAGTAACCGCAGCTCTACCTGTGAGATGCACTCTGAGAAGGGTAGACCATTGATCTGCAGGCCAGCTAAGTTTTTTTCGCTAGGGTCTGAAAAGTGGTGAAAAATACATCAATCTCTGTCTCAACGAATGGTGGCATTAACTTACTTGCATGGGAGACATTGAAACTTACGGGAAGATTAGCTGTAGCTTGTTGGTGCTGAGTGTGGTGTGTAGTTTCCAACGTGAGTTCTTGTTGACGACATGCTAGAGCCATATCAGCTTCTTATCATGCTCGCGTTGCATCTCCAGGTGACGTTGTCTTGCTTCAAGCTGTTCTAGCTCACGCTCTTGGAGTAGGGCCGTCTCTTCTTTCTTTAGGGCCATCTCGCGTTCCTTTAGGGCCACCTCACGTTCTTGTTGTTCTTTCTTTATGGCCGCCTCACGTTCTTGTTCTTCTTTCCTTAGGGCCGCCTCTTCTTTCTTTAGGGCCATCTCGCGTTCCCTTATCTGGAGAGCTTCTTTTTGTTGTTCCCGCTCTATGTTGACTAGTTCGAGCTTCAATTTCATAGCTGCCAGAGCATGTTTATCTGCAATAGAATAGTTTTTGTGAGTTTCAGAGTCTATCTTTCCTTCATCTAAGAGGTGATCCAAGATTATATTATGCAAGTCATTTTTGTTGGCTCCAGGGGGAGCATCTAGTTGATACTCGTGTGCAAGAGTTTGTAATTCGGTCCTCTTGGCACGACTAAAGTTTCCTACTTCACTTGCTGGATCCCTATGAAATGCTGCGAGACTAAACATTTTGAAAATAGCAAATAAATGTACAATGAACATACTTGTGATATGGTGTCAGTAACAGGATGACGTGGCAACTGGTAACTATCCTATGGTAATTTAATATTTAACAATTAACGTTAATCTTAGTATGGTAAATGATTAGCCAATTAAAATCGCAGGAAATCTTGTACCCGGCACTCAATGTAAGAGAATAAGGGCAAGAAAATCCTACTAAATAAATGAAACTGACAGTTTCTAAAACAAATGAAACATTTAATTGTTTCAAAAGTGAATAAAGTAGTCCAAAAATGTAGGCATACCTTGCCGAGTCTCTATAGGACAGAAGCAAGGGTTTTCCTACTAAATGAAATATGATACTTACAGAATTAGCGAACTTTGTGCTCTGAAAAAAGAAAGCTAATTCCCCTACCTAAGTAAATATCATCATCTCTGACCGACGTGTAGGGGTGCGAGTGTCAACTGGTGACGAGAACTGCTGTTGAGGTCCCAACTCAACAGCGTAGTCCGTGCTAGAGGAACTATGGTCCTCAGTATCCTCCTTTGGTCGGATTGCAGAAGATAGGGTGCTTTGACCCAAAGACAAATCAAAGTACCAGGGTACCAAAATGATGATCTGCCTGAATGTGAGAAATATCCTAGGGACAAAAAAGGTGGAATACACGAGTAATAACACTGAGAGAGGGATGACCAATTAAGAGAATGACTGAGGCCTTCAGTCACCACGTAATCCACAGTTATTCAACACTCAACAGTTATTGCAGCACTATACTCACAATATGCTACCCTCGGAAAGCACAAAATACACAGCACCATATAAATATTAAAGTAATTAAAATTCTGAAAAGCAACTGTATCAAAGCCAAGTACACTTACCACAAATTGATGTTTTGGTACTAGTACCTGAGTGAAGCTCCTTGGGCAGGCCTACCTTACCTTGAGGTTACCTTGAGGTGCTTCCGGGGCATAGCGTCCCCGCGGCCCGCTCGTCGACCAGGCCTCCTGGTTGCCGGACTGGTCAACCAGGCTGTTGGACGCGGCTGCTCGCAGCCTGACGTATGAGTCACAGCCTGGTTGATCAGGTATCCTTTGGAGGTGCTTATCCAGCTCTCTCTTGAACACTGCGATGGGTCGGCCAGTTATGCCCCTCATGTGTAGTGGAAGCGTGTTGAACAGTCTCGGACCTCTGATGTTGATAGAGTTCTCTCTCAGAGTACCTGTTGCACCTCTGTTTTTCAACGGGGGTATTCTGCACATCCTGCCATGTCTTCTGGTCTCATGTGATGTTATTTCTGTGTGCAGGTTTGGGACCAGCCCCTCTAATATTTTCCACGTGTAAATTATTATGTACCTCTCCCGCCTGCGCTCAAGGGAGTACAGTTTTAGGCTCTTTAGTCGGTCCCAATAGTTTAGATGTTTTACTGAGTGGATTCTAGCAGTAAAGGATCTCTGCACGCTCTCCAGGTCAGCAATTTCTCCAGCTTTGAAAGGTGCTGTCATTGTGCAGCAGTACTCCACTCTAGAGAGCACAAACGTTTTGAAAAGTATCATCATCGGTATAGCATCTCTAGTGTGAAAAGTTCTTGTTATCCAACCTGTCATTTTTCTTGCAGTTGTGACGGCTACTTTATTGTGTTCTTTAAAGGTAAGGTCTTCCGACATGAGTACACCCAGATCCTTTACATTGCCTTTTCGTTCTATGTTATGATTTGCCTGAGTTTTGTACGTGGTTTCCGTTTTTATATTTTCATTTTTTCCATAGCGCATGAGCTGGAACTTATCTTCGTTAAACACCATATTATTTTCTGTAGCCCATAGAAAGACCTGATCTACATCTGACTGGAGGTTCGCCGTGTCCTCTATGTTGCCTACTCTCATGAAGATCCTAGTGTCATCTGCAAAGGATGATACAGTGCTATAGGTTGTGTTCTTGTCTATGTCCGAAATGAGGATGAGAAAAAGTACTGGAGCAAGCACAGTACCCTTGGGGACTGAGCTCTTCACGGTTGATGGGCTGGATTTTATTTTGTTGACTATTACACATTTGGTTCTGTTGGTCAGGAAATTGTAGATCCATCTGCCTATTTTTCCGGTAATTCCTTTTGAACGCATTTTATGTGCAATAACACCATGGTCACATTTATCAAAAGCTTTTGCGAAATCTGTGTAAATTACATCAGCGTTTTGTTTGTCTTCCATAGCATCTAATGCCATATCATAGTGGTCCAGCAACTGCGACAGGCAAGAGCGCCCTGTTCTGAAACCATGTTGTCCGGGGTTATGGAGATGCTGTGATTCCCTTTATTTTGTGATCTTACTTCTGAGCACTCTCTCAAAAATTTTTATGATGTGCGATGTTAGTGCTATCGGTCTGTAATTTTTTGCCTCTGTCTTATTTCCTCCTTTATGAAGTGGTGCTATCTCTGCTGTTTTTAGTATATCAGGAATAACGCCAGTATCTAGGCTTTGTCTCCACAGAATGTGGAGGGCCTGCGATAGTGTTTTTTTACAGTTCATTATGAATATGGAGTTCCAAGAATCCGGGCCTGGTGCAGAGTGCATAGGCATACTGTTTATGGCTTCTTCAAAATCCAGTGGGGATAGGGTGACGTCTGATATATGATTTGATGTTGGTATCGTATCCATGAAAAATTCATTTGAGTTATCAATCTTTAGTGTGTTTAATGGGTCGCCATTTATGAGGCCCCCATAAAAATGTGACGGGAAAGTGTAGGAGTGTAGGTGTTCGGCAGTCCTCCTAATGGCTGGTGTCAATGCCTATCACATTTTTAGAAAAAAAAGATCGACTGCTTGGCTGTTGTCTGTGGTAAAGTAAGGGAAGACACGCAAAACACATAGTATGAACAATGAAACTTTAATTAACTTAAAAAATTATGAACAAAGAGAATCCCTTGGCTATGTACAGTGCAATCAAACAAGTCAAAAAATATAACATAAAAATTAAGAACAATGGTGACGTTACTCTACAAATAAAATAAAGACAAAAGAATGATTAAACAGGTGCTGAGAATATAGCGCTAGCTGAGAACATCCACCAATAAACAGTGTATATCAGTTGGTTGTTTACAGCTTGAGAGCACAAGGATATTCTAACTTCAATGGCTGGTTCAGGCCCAGACATCGACTTGGTAAAGGGCACTGAGGTGCAGGTGTGCAGTCGGCGGGTCACCAATCAGAAGCAGGCAGGCTGGAATGGTAGTTTGCTGGTTGACGACGGTGGCGAGCCGGCATGGAGGGAGTGAGGAGTGGGGGGAGTTTAGGGTACGTTTGCCTCCTGGTCAAAACGTTTTGTGCTACTGGTAGACGTATATTGAAGGTAGCATCTTAGTGTTGTATATATATAAGTAACTTTACGTAGGGAAGAGCAGGCTCAATCTCTCTTGAAAAAGATTACCGTCACAATATAAACAAAAACCCCAAATAAAATATTGCACCTTTCTTTTTACTGCGCAATATTATATATTATTTTACTTATTGCCAAGTCATGTTTGGATAGGATACTAAGCTTGTCTAGTGCTGATCTAAACATTGAGCAGCCTAGCAATCATTTAAATATCGTACATGTCGCAGCTCAGTCGATTAGGGCAGTGTCTGGAATCCACTGGGACGTAGGTTCAAATCCTCGTCACGGCCCTTGTGGATTTGTTCATTGTGCAGACCCTAATTAGGGTGAGATCATTAACAACAGGAATTGTTTTGTACACATACTTAATTTCTTTGTAGTATATTATAATTTACTATAATTTAACTATAACTATCTCACCTTTGAGTAGTAATTGGTGTTTTCTAACCATCCGACGGTGATTATGATAAGCAAACTTTAGGAAACTCCTATAGTGAGACTGATTACCACTCAAATTATTTGTGTGTATATATTTACCATTTATCCTTTACGTGCCAACTTCCAAGGAAGTAGGATATTGTAGACTAGTGACTGAAAATTTAACCCTAGGCTGCTACCACCAGTACTTCTTCAGCATTAATGAGGAAGTATCCAAGATACATTAGCATCCATAGTATAAGCTCTACAAAGCTTAACCAAACAGCTTGTATGGCTACACCAAAATAATTTAAAATGACCCTGATAGATCTTAAGGGGTCACTTAACCAGACAGATTAATAAATGCCAAAATCTGTCATGGCACTCTCCAATTGATCATATTGAACTGGAAAGCTACTTTCAAGTAGCAAGTTTGAGCATATCAAATGCCAGATAGAAAAGTATTTGGCTGAACTTGCCAATACCAATTTAACTGAAACAGAATTAGATGATATTATGGCTGAACTGACACAAAGCTAAGATGATATTTAAGCCCAGTTAAATCCTTTCAGTAAAATAATTGCCCAGTGTAAGGCAACAACCACAGCTTCCCCTAACACAACATAACCAGAAGTTAAACTGCCTTCAATCAGTTTCCCCACATTCTCAAGAACAGAGGATGAAAGTTGGGATAACTTCTGGAATAAATTTGTTGACTCAGTTGATTCTAAACCCACTATTCCTAAAATAACCAAATTCACTTACTTACAGGGTCAACTAAAGGATGAAGCTGAAAAGGTGGTATAAAATTTAGTTTTAAATAGTGATGACTATGATCTCACAGTCCAGCTCCTCAATGATAATTATGCTGGAACAGGGAGCTGTTATGATCTAAGTCCAAACATTTTTGGACTTACCATCCACAAATGGATCCACTGACTCAATCAAAGTCTTTATCTTGAGTCATTACTCACAGCACTCAGCCTTAAGATTAATCTGAATAATGCAGATTGGTTAACTGAAGGTATTGTAAGATGCAAATTATCCAGTGAAATCAGATCACTGAAGGTTCAGGAGATCACTGAAAGTTTACACTCTATTGTAGAGAGGCAATGGGCGAATACAGATGGTAAATCTACACCGAAACCTTCGTTAATCACCTATAAAAACCACCGAGAATACACAGTACTTCATTAAAATAAAAAACTTCTACTCCCACCTCAAGGTGGAAACAAGGCAGTGTTGGCATATATGTAGTGAGTCCCTCCACACCTTCAGTCACTGTGTCACCCAAGGCGATGACTCATAAAGGTGCTGTAGGATGGAGAGCATGTTTGTTCTGCCAAGAAGAACATGAATATATCATGTTCTGCCAAAAAGAGCATTGAATATATCACTGCCCAAATAACCCTGATCGTGTTACACGTGTAAAGCGACTCAAGGAGTTGCATAAATGCACCAGGTGCCTAAGGTCACGTGACCCCAATACCTGTGGAACCCAATTATGCACCTGCAACAGGTGCAATAAGGGTCAACATCACACAGCATTGTGCAAAGACTCTCAAACCCAAGGTGGAGGTTATCTTGAGTTGATTTCGGGCTTTTTTAGTGTCCCCGCGGCCCGGTCCTCGACCAGGCCTCCACCCCCAGGAAGCAGCCCATGACAGCTGACTAACTCCCAGGTACCTATTTACTGCTAGATAACAGGGGCATAGGGTGAAAGAAACTCTGCCCATTGTTTCTCGCCGGCGCCCGGGATCGAACCCGGGACCACAGGATCACGTGTCCAGTGTGCTGTCCGCTCGGCTGGACGAAACTTCCACCACAGAACAGTACTGGAAAATACAACCAGGATATAAGTGTCCTATCAACAAAGTTTGATAATAATGCGAGTTTGCCCACTGCCAGACTCAACAACAGTCATCAACAACAAAATGACCAAAGTCACCACTCGTGGATTATTTGACCAAGGGTCTCAAAAAACATTTGTCACAGAAAGTGGCAGATGACTTAAAATTAATACGTGTTCAGCACATAAAATTAAACATATCAGGGTTCCTGACAAACACAGGACCCCAAGATTACAAAGTGGTCCAACCTCTAGTATGCTTAGGCAGTTATGCCACACCTGTACAGGTCATAGTAGTTGAAAAAATCCCTTGTGACCTATATGTTCTAAGGACAACAGCCAAATTCCTACAAGAAAAGGGAATCAAGTTGGTTAACAATCAAATCATGTCTGATTACCTCACTGACATTGAAATTCATTGGACTTAATTAATGGTCTACAAAGATAATCACTACAAGGCCAAGTTACCATAGAAGATCAATCATCCTCAGCTACCAATAAATCATTTCATGGCATAAAACCAATTAAGGTCTCAGGTGTTGCTCCTAAACGAACAACCTGAGAACCTGAAATTGTACCATGACATAATAAAACAACAGCTCAATAACAAATTCATTGAAGTTGTAACCAATGATAACCTTAAGGAGGGACACTATTTGCCACAACACACCATACTGAAAGAATCAATTACTACCCTAATAAGAATAGTGTTTAGCTGTAGTGCTAAGGCCAAACAAACTAGTGTCTTGTTGAATGACCGCCTTCAAACAGGTTCAAGCCTAACACAGAGGCTATACGAGATGAAGTTAAAGCTCTGCACAGGAACTTATGCATACACGGCCGATATAAGTAAGGCATTCCTAAGGGTAGGTCTCCGGGAAAAAGACCATAACTAAACAAAGTACCTATGGATAAAGGATCCTAGCGATCTGTTATGAATCTGTGTTTGATTCTAACATTCATTCCTGCTAAATATGTATGTCCATTATTTCTTTTCCCCATTAAGTAAATATAACATAGTATCCAGTTGTATTTCAGTATAATTAGGTTTGATTTAATTGTAGCATGCTGTAGTGTGACTGTATTGAATATTGTGTTAGGCTTTTGCATGTTTATTCTTGTGAGACGAGTCCGTGGCGGCTCACTGGGGGATGACCATATTTGGAAGTGCTCCCGTGGCAGGCCGTGTATTCAAACTAGCGTCAGTGTTTCACCATTGAAATTATTCCTGTTATTGATTGTACTTAAATTCTGTTACACATTAGCAGTGTTATATGCACATAAGTTTAATTATAATTATGTACTATTTCTCTGATAGCAGAGTATCAGGAGATTTCATGTGGGTTTTAGTTTGATCTTTTTGGTAGACGCCATGCTTGCATGCGGGAGGAACGCCAGTCGTGTGGGTACAGCTAGCGGGTGGCGACATGTTTGAGATAAGTTGGTGGAATTTTTGTTTTATTGTTTAGTTTACAAAGCTGACTTTCTGGTTAGACTATTATGTGCTCACCCATCTATTCATTTATGTTGATATGAAATTATTTATGTTACATAGTGCTATTGTAAGATTAATTACTGGTATATGAATATTTCTGGCTAACTGCATTTTTCCATGTATGTTATTTGTATGTTCTTTGTTACCCTTACCTTAAGTATATTGCTTTGTTAAGTAAGCAGTTTGTTTATTTCCCCTAGACAATTATTGAGGCAAGGCCGTATATTATTATATGTTACCAACTGCAACAGAGGAACCATTCCCAGAGGTCAAGGGCTGTAACAAAATGAGGACCTATGTCCGTGAGGTTTAATTACCATTATTTTAATGTACTAACTAGTGTTGCATGATATTAATTGTTAATGCCTTCCTAGGTACTGTGTGGTTAAATAGTGATACCGTAACCAAGCCTGTGTACCATTTCTCTGTTTCATTCTGAGCTGCTTGTGGAAGTTGTCTCAACACTTCACGATTTGAGGTAAGTGTTCAGCTTGTGCCAGGGGCCAAACAAAACCTTCAGTGTTGTTGTAATTGCTAGTTGTGTTAATTGAGCTGACAATGGAGGAACAAGTTGCTGTGTTGGTGGAGCATCCAAACTTTGGTGAAATTAAAGACTTGAAGAAGTCTGGATTGTTGTACAAGGCTGATAAATTAAAGCTGACAGTTTCCAGGAGAATGTTAAAGGCTCAGCTAGTAAGAGTCATTGTCACACACTTGGTGGAGGAGGAGATACTTGACGAGGAGTGGTTAGAGAAGTTAGAAGAAAAGTCAAGTGACCAGGTGGCAATTCTAAAGTTAGAGATGGAATCTAAGCTAGAGATGGCTAAGTTAGAAGCAGAGAAATATTTGTTGGAGATGCAGAATCACCAAAAACAGCTGGAGTTGGAGACTCAGCAGCAGAAGCTTGAGGCTCAGAACCAGCAAAAACAGTTGGAGATTGACGCTCAGTTGACACTAGAAGAGCAGAAAACTAAGCAGTTAGAAATTCAACAGAGTATAGCAGAAAACAATAACAGATTAGAAAAGCAGAGAATTGCAGCAGGGCATGGTAACACTAGTAATCATACAAATAGTACTGATAGCTTTTCAAATTCTAGGAAAAATGTAGATTTGCCTAAATTCAATGAGGAGGACCCAGAAATATTCTTTTTACATTTCCAGAAGTTAGCAGTCAGTATGAACTGGCCTGTGGATCAATGGGTTGCCATTATACAAGGACAATTTAAGGGGAAAGCCCAGTAAATTTTTGCATCTCTTCCTGATGCTGAATTCTTTTCATCTATCAAAATTAATCGTTTTGATAGATGGGTAAAAGCACTTTCCATTTCAGATTTTGAAACTTTAAGAAACCTCAAAGTAACAGAGGAGATTTTAGGTTGTCTACCAGAGAAATTAGCCTTGTTTATAGCTGAGCATGAACAAACCACTGACATTATGGAACTAGCCAAGCTAGCAGACGAACATGAATTACTAACTAAGGTGCCTTTTCGAGCACAGTCAAATAATTATAATTCTAAGAATAATTATCATGTTCCTAAATCTCATGTTTTCCAGGCCCGACCAGCTAACTCACTTACTCCCCTGAACTCTTCTCCCGTAAAGCCAAAGATTGAGAAACAGCAGACAGGGTTGTCACCCTCAAATAATGTAGTGTCTAAACCTACAGTTGTTTCGACCACTGACAGATATTGCACGCATTGCAGGAGAAGAGGTCATGTGGTAAATACCTGTTAGGCCTTGCACCCTGAGTTGAGACCTACCGGTCTGATTATGAGACGGGGTGTGCAAGCCATTAACTCTAATGTTGTTCCAGTCGTGCCAAATTGGATGACTAACTTTAAACCGTACCTTTATTCGGGTACCTTACTCTGTAGAAGTGGAAGCTGGAAGCCAGTCCAGTTATTGAGGGACACTGGTGCTTCCCAATCTCTAATTTCTCACCGTGCTCTTGCTGATGTTAGCACAGAAGACGCTGGTGAGGTAGTATTTTTGCAGGGAATTGGAGATCATGTCCAGCGTGTACTATTAGTAAAAATTCACCTGCAATCAACTATTACACCGGGTTGGTGCACTGTAGCTGTTAGTGAGCAGTTGCCCATCCCTGGGGTTGACGTTATTGTGGGTAATGATTTTGACACGTCAAGTTAGTGGGACAGAGTGTCCTATCATGTTTACTAACCCTAGTTGTGTACTGACTCAACCGGATGCGGATGATGGTGTCATCTATCCAGCCTGTGTTGTGACCAGATCCATGGGTAAGCAGGGTGAGGTAAATCCTGTGACTCCCAAGGTGGATGTTGTCGAGGCCAGGATCCCTTCTGACAGGGAGGAGGAGGTGGACCTTGAAGATACATTCTTAGCTCATGCGGATGTCGAGAGTGAGGCTGGTGCCAAAGCCCTAATTTATTCTGACCCAGATGGTCTGAAAGAGGTGGCCCAGGTACCAATTCCTTGCCCGGTCGCTCCAGCTGTTGAGTCCCAGACCTTGAGTGAGTTGCAGAGTACTGATCCCAGTCTAGCTGAATGTTATACAGAAGCAGCTGACACTATTGATACTTTGGATGAGAGCACTGGTTGCTACTTCAATGATCGATGTTTGATGAGACGATGTAGACCACCAGGAACTCCCTTATCAGATGATTGTGAGTCTAGGACCCAGCTCGTCGTACCTAAGGAGTATAGAGAGCAGGTATTGCAAGCTGCCCATGATGACCTTATGGGAGGTCACCAAGGGGTCTCCAGTATGTATCATAAAATATGTAAGTTTTTCTATTGCCCAAAACTCAAAAAGGATGTGGTCAGATATTGTCACAATTGTGTTGTATGTCAAACTGTTGGTAAACCTAACCAGATGGTGCCACGAGCACCCTTACACCCTATTGTAGTGCCAGAGGAGCTTTTTACACATGTGGTGTTGGATTGTGTCGGTCCATTACCCCGAACTAAATCAGGAAATATGTTTATGTTTACTATCCTATGTATGACCACCAGGTTCCCTGAAGCATATGTCTTGCGTAACATTAGGGCTTCTACACTCATAAAGCACTTGGAACGGATTTTCTCATTATTTGGTATGCCTGTATCATTCAAACTGATAATGGGAACAATTTTGGTTCCACAACTTTTAAAAAAAAATTGTAGTTCCTTTGGAATAAAACATAACTTATCTAGCCTTTACCACCCTCAGAGCCAAGGGGGAATCGAGCGGTTTCACCAAACCCTCAAAAGGATGTTGAAAGCAACTGGGGAAGATTCACCCAAACATTGGGATGACAATTTACCATTTGTTCTATTTGCTGCCAGGGATGGATTGCACAGTGCCCTAGGCTGCTCTCCATTTGATCTTGTGTTTGGACATCAGGTGAGAGGACCTTTAAAAATGTTGTAGGAGAAATTGTTGGGAGATGTAACAGCTAGGCAGAGTGAATGTTACATGAAGGATGTGAAGAGCAAGCTGTCTCGAACAAAGGAGTTGGCGTTACGACATCTGGGCGAGGCACAACAGGTAATGAAGGAGCAGCATGATAAGCGGTTCAAGGCCAAACTCCGAGTTTTTGAACCAGAAGATTTAGTAATGGTCTTGAAGCCTCGTATGGGAACTTCTATGTCAAACAAGTTTGATGGACCTTATCAAGTGGTAAAACGTCTTGGTGAACTTACCTATAAAGTCTGTAACCCCAACCATAATCGTCAAACAATGATTGTGCATGTGAATCGTTTGAAGGCTTATTGTGGGCCCAGTATTGTGGCTTGTTGTGTTAATGAAGAGGTAAACCCTGAGGAGATAATTGTTGTAGGGGAAGATGGTAATCCTCTTTTATCTAATTCCAGTTCCGGGGAAGAATTGTTGTGTCATTTCCAGGATGAGCAGAGAGCAGAGTTCCAGGACCTTTTGAAGACGTTCTCCAACTTGTTTGCGGAGGTCCCCACTCAGACACTTCTCATTACTCATGATGTTCAACTGACAGAAGTAACTCCAATTCGGCTACACCCTTATCGAGTGACACCCGAGAAACGACGTATCATCCAGGAGGAAGTTGATTATCTTCTTCACCATGGTTTCATTCGACCCAGTCAGAGCTCTTGGAGTTCACCGTGTTTAGTGGTACCAAAACCAGATGGAAAATGGCGCTTAGTAGTGGACTATAGAAAGTTAAACAAGGTAACTGTAGTTGATGTATACCCACTACCTTTACTAGAAAACTGCATTGACCAATTGGTCATGCTAAATATGTATCATAACTAGACTTATCTAAGGGGTATCACCAGATACCACTTACTAACTTTGCTAGGGAAGTAACAGCTTTTATCACCCCTGATGGAGTATATGAATTTAATGTGATGCCATTTGGAGTAAGAAATGCCCCAGCAACTTTTCAAAAGTTGATGAATTCCTTGTTAAAAGATGTGCCAGATACTTATACTTAGAGCATACTTAGATGACATTGTGATTTTTAGTAAGTGTTGGAAGGATCATATGTCCAGTTTAAATCAATTGTTTGCAGTGTTACGACATGCTAATTTAACTGTAAATGTAAAGAAATATAGCTGGGCTAAGGGAACAATAATTTACATAGGTCATGAGGTCGGACCAGGTAAGATAGTCCCGTTGCAAGACAAGATCCAGGCATTTGTGGATTACCCAGTACTAACGAGCAAGAAATCTGTGCAGAGGTTTATTGGGATGTGTGCATATTATAGAAGATATTGTAAGAATTTTTCCATTGTGGCTGCACCTATAACTAATCTACTTAGAAAACAGGTAAAATTCAAGTAGACACAGGAGTGTCAGAACTCTTTTCAGAAGTTGAAAGGAATTCTCTCAACGTCACCTGTACTGGTCAGCCCATAATTTGATAAGCCCTTTATAATGCACATAGACGCTTCGGATCTAGGAGCAGGTGCGGTTCTTTCCCAGGTAGGACCAGATGATTTAGAGCACCCTGTATACTACTTTTCTCGTAAATTTGATAAGGCACAAACTAATTATTCTGTGGTTGAGAAGGAAGCTCTTTGTTTGATTTTGGCAGTTAAGGAGTTTGAAACATACCTGTCAGGTAATCAAGTTGTCATATACACAGATCATAATCCCCTGACATTCATCAACTCCATGAAGTGTAAGAACCAAAGAATTCTTAGATGGTCTTTGATTTTACAAGAGTTCAACATAGTAATTAGACATATCCCTGGAAGGCAAAATGTAATTGCTGATGCCTTATCCAGGGGATTCCCCATTGCAGTGCCTTAATGTGAATTGTTCTATACCTGAGGATGTTTACCTTTTGGTTATTTTCATGTGTGTCATTTAATGAATTGTTTATACATTGATTTTGTGTTGTTGGAATACTAAATGCTATACTTTCATGCAGTCAAAAAATGAAATCAACCTTCAGTTAATTTCATTTTTTCTTTAGGGCCGGGAGGGATGTTACGAATCTGTGTTTAATCCTAACATTCATTCCTGCTAAATATGTATGTCCATTATTTATTTTCCCCATTAAGCAAATATAACATGGTATACAGTTGTACTCCAGTATAATTATGTTTAATATAATTGTAGCATGCTGTAGTGTGACTGTATTGATTATTGTGTTAGGCTTTTGCATGTTTATTCCTGTGAGAGGAGTCCGTGGCGGCTCACTGGGGGATGACCATATTTGGAAGTGCTCCCGTGGCAGGCCGTGTATTCAAACTTGCGTCAATGTTACATCATTGAAATTATTCCTGTTATTATAAAATAAATAAATAAATAAATGTTTATTCAGGTAAGGTACATACATACAAGAGATTTTTACACAAAATTGGTAGGTTTATAGATAGAGCTGGTACATACAATGCCTAAAGCCACTATTACGCAAAGCGTTTCGGGCAGGAAAAACATTAAAGACTAAAACTTAATACTAATTGAGTTTAAAGTATAAAATGTGTTGAGAACAAATAAAAATAAAAATAAGAAAGAGAGGAACATGGCTCAAAAAACAGCACAAATATAATTAGGTCGACAAACAGCGGTGTTTAAAAAAACAGACATGGGTTGACAATACAGGGGTAAGGTAGGTTACAGGGAATTTATTAGGTAGTGCTTCGTTTTTATCTTAAACTGGTTGAGAGAGGTACAGTCTTTAACATGGTTGGGAAGGTCATTCCACATTCTGGGTCCCTTGATTTGTAGAGCATTTCTAGTTTGATTAAGTCGTCCTCTTGAAATATCAAAACTGTATTTCTGGTGTGGTGGTCATGGGTTCTGTTACAACCTTCAATGAAGCTTTTGAGGTCAGGATTGGCATTACAGTTCAGCGTTTTATATATGTATAATACACATGAGAGAATGTGCAGTGACTTAATATCTAACATATTCAGAGATTTGAGTAGGGGTACCGAGTGATGTCTGGGGGCCAGAGTGCGATATTGTCCTAATAGCAGCTTTATGTTGAGTAATTAAAGGACGTAAATGATTTTGGGTAGTAGAACCCCAAGTACAAATACCATAGTTGAGATATGGATAGATGAGGGAGTAATAAAGAGTCACCAGGGCAAGGCGGGGTACATAATATCTGATCTTAGAAAGAATGCCAACAGTTTTTTTAACTTTTTTTTATATATTTAGAATGTGTCCCTGGAAATTCAGCTTGTGGTCAATGAGAACGCCAAGGAATTTGCCATCTAATTTGTTACAAATTTGGGTATTGTTTATTTTGAGATTTATTTAATTAGAGGATTTATTGCCAAACAGAATATAGAAAGTTTTGTCAATGTTAAGGGTGAGTTTGTTGGCAGTTAGCCAAAGATGGACTTTATTTAGCTCAGTATTTACTGTAGCGTTTAGAGCAAAGGGGTCAGGACTGGAGTAAATGAAGGTTGTGTCGTCAGCAAATGAGGTGTTGGGAGGCATTTGGAAGGTCATTAATGTAGATGAGAAAGAGGAGAGGGCCAAGTATGCTGCCCTGAGGAACACCGATGTTGATGGGTAGGGTGGGAGAAATTGAATTATTCACAGAAACATACTGGAGCCTGTCAGTAAGGTAAGACTTCAGGTATTGCAGGGAGTGTCCTCTGACTCCATAATGATGTAATTTAGAAGAAGGTTTTGGTGGTTGACAGTGTCAAAAACCTTACGCAGGTCCACAAATAACCCAACAGGAAATTCATTTTTATCAAGCGCTGCATGAATCAAGTTAATCATACTAATAAGTGCATCGTTAGTGCCTTTTTTGGGTATGAAGCCATATTGACAAGAGCTAAGTATATTGTGTTTAGCTAGATGAGAGTAAAGCTGCTTGTAGATTAGTTTTTCAAATATTTTTGACAAGTTAGGCAGGATTGATATAGGTCTGTAGTCGTTAACATCTGTGCGATCACCACATTTGTGGACAGGGAGTAACTCTCGCTTTTTTTAGAATATCTGGAAAGGTTTGGAGTTCAAGTGACTTGTTGAAGAGCAATGCAATAGCAGGGGCTAAAGATCTGGAGGCTTTTTTGTAAATTAAAGTTGGTATCTCCTCAAGGGCACTAGACTTGGTTTTAAGGGAAAGGATTATCTCATTAACGTCAGCGTAATTTGTAGGGTTTAGATGCAGAGATTGTGGATAGTTACCTGTAAGATCGTCCTTAACATGGAATGTCATTTGCAAGGGATGACCCAATGTTAGAGAAGAATCTATTGAACTCAATAGCAGAATTGATTTGTTTATTGATTGTACTTAAATTCTGTTATACCTTAGCAGTGTTATATACACATAAGTTTAATTATAATTATGTTCTTAGGTACTATTTCCTTGATAGCAGAATATCAGGAGATTTCATGTGGGTTTTAGTTTGATCTTTTTGGTAGACGCCATGCTTGCATGCGGGAGGAACGCCAGTCGTGTGGGTACAGCTAGCGGGTGGCGACATGTTTGAGATAAGTTGGTGGAATTTTTGTTTTATTGTTTAGTTTACAAAGCTGATTTTCTGGTTAGACTATTATGTGCTCACCCATCTATTCATTTATGTTGATATGAAATTATTTATGTTATATAGTGCTATTGTAAGATTAATTACTGGTATATGAATATTTCTGGCTAACTGCATTTTTCCATGTATGTTATTTGTATGTTCTTTGTTACTGTTACAAATCTTGCATTGATTCTAACATTATCATGATAATGATGCCTAGCATTTTATACTTTCCCTGTTTTGTTCTATTACTAGTATAGTATCTAGTTGTGTATCCAATTAATATTGTATGATTTATATAAATTTGTGTTCCATTTAATAGTGTATGATTTATATAATATTGTATGATGTATATTGTACCATGCTGTAGTGTGCCTGAGTTGCATTATTTCTGATAGGCTTGTGCAAGTTAATTCTTGTTGGAGGGAGTGTGGTTTCTCCTTGTGGGGGGATGACCATATTTGGATGTGTCCAGAGTGCGGCTGGTTGTCAAGCTAGCGTTTAGATTTCAACCTTGATTAATTCCTATTATTGTTTGCAAATAAATTCATGTGATAATTGTAACAGTATTATATACTCTTAAGATTACTGATTAAATGGTCATCAGTACTATATCTTGTTAGTAGAGTTTCCACAAGAGTTCATGTGGATGCTTAGTTGATGTTTTGGTAGGACGCCTGTGTGCTGGGGGGAGGCTGAGTCAGAAGCGTGGCTGAGCTGCATGGGAGGAGACATGTACTAGAGTTAAGTCGGTGGTTATTGTTATTTTAGCTGATTACTTAGTTAATTCTCTTGGTAAGACTATTGTGTGATATCCCAGTTATTAATTCATGTGTTTAAGAAGTTTGTGCTCAGTAAGGATTTAATGATATTATTGCATGCTGAAGAATATTTCTGGCTGTTACATTTTTACCATTTATATGTTGATATGTTTGCCACTCTTACGCACAGTAGATTGTTTGTCACTTTTAAAGCAGTGTTTCACTTTTAATACCCTTTTTATATATTATTATCCCCTAGACATAAATTTAAGATGAGGCCAAAACATATATATAGTTGATAACTGCAGGCAAAGAACCCTACCAAGGCGTCAAAGGCTGTAACAGTTACCCTTACCTTAAGTATATTGCTTTGTTAAGTAAGCAGTTTTGTTATTTCCCCTAGACAATTATTGAGGCAAAGCCGTATATTATTATATGTTACCAACTGCAACAGAGGAACCATACGCAGAGGTCAAGGGCCGTACCCCGATCCAAACAGTGAAATAATCGCTTACAGGTTTGCATCAATTTTGTTTTGTGCTACTTCTTCACTGTTTCTGCTTCAGGCAACCTTAGATATTGAAATTGAATAACAAATCTTCCAGGAAACTTAGTAATTAACCCTATTTAGTACTGGGTTACAAGCGATGAAAAAGAACTGCTAGACATATACCATGAGGCCAATCAAGAGTTATTATGAGCAAATATTCCTCTCAAGTCGAGGGCCTCCAATCAAACAAACTTAAATCAACTGATCGAAGACGAGTTTCCCGACTACAAGGTACCCCAGAAGATGAAAGTACTTTGGTGTTGAATGAGATACAACCTAGGATCAGTTGACCATTAAATTGGTAGAGCCAGATATCACCAATTTCACCATGAGGAAACTATTATCCCAAGTCAGCAAGCCTTTCGACCCTTTGGGACTATTAATTTTTAAGAAGCCCCAATATTAATAAAGGAAAAATTTATTATGCAAGAATGCTGGCAGGCAATGGTAGGTTGGGTCGATCCCACAACAACTGCCCTGCAAGAAAAGTGGCAGCAACTCACCACGGATCTAAGTGTACTAGCACCTATCAAGTTTCCTCACAACACCATACTATCCAACCAACCTATTAAGGTACATGTGTTTAGTGATGCCTCAGGAAAAGCTTACGGCAATGTAACCTATTTAGTGACTGACGAACAGTCAAGTTTTCTCACGTCTAAAGTTAGGGTGGCACTGTTGAAGAAACAGCCATTGCCAATATGAGAATTAACCGTCCTACTGTTAGGAGTAAGACTGGCTCATTATCTGACATAATGTTTAAGTAATATCCATTTTGAAAAAAACAGTGGTATGGTCAGACAATGAAGCAGTACTACAGTGGGTGATAAACAACAATAGCAAAACTTCTAACGTGAGTAACTGCGTCATGGAAATAAGAGTTGTCAGCAGGGTATAAACTGAGATATGTATCTACCAAAGAGAATCCTGCTGACTACCTCTCCAAAAGGCCTGACTTAAAGGCAATAAGCTAAAACCGAGATGTGGTTTAATGGACCTCAGTGGCTAGTCAGTGACTTAAACAAAAGCCACAAGCCATTGTGACCAATGCCACTGCTCTCAGTGAGAAACCAGAAGCAGAATTTAGGAACAAAAGTTGCTTATTATGAGAGTAGATTCAAAGAAGCAAAAGGCAACATGTAAAGCTATCTCTAACATTCTAGGATCTAAACAACATTCACATAACCAGAAAATAAGGATGGTTATACACCTCTAACAAATTTAGAAACGGCTATTAAATTAAATAGCTTCTTGTCATCAGTTGGTGCTAACCATGCCAGAAAAAATCCCACAGACTTAGACATAATACCACATATCTTTCATGTTGTAAGATATCTATAAGATATAAGCTATAAAAACCTTATTCTCCTTTCACCAGTCAGTCCGACAGATGTTGTGTCCCTCATTCACTCATTAAAAACAAAGCTAGGAACATTAGCGAAGTACCATCTATGGTATACATGAGTGCCTCCCATGCCATTGCACCACCCATAACTCTGTTGGTCAACAAATCTCCAGAGTGTCATACCTTCCCTGATATCTTTAAAAAAGTACGAATAACGCCATATCATAAAGGAGGTAATCCGGCACACATTAACAATTACAGACAAATATCAAATATACCTATATTATCAAAAATATTTGATTTTTTTTTTTTACAAACAGCTCTACTCCTATGTCATAAATTTCAACATACGTAAGTCACTGTCAGCTTGGCTTCTGCTCCCAAAAGAGAACTAACAATACAATTATTTGTCTGCTTAATATAATCCACTCAGCCCTTGACAAAAATGAGTTTTCGATTGTGATCGGCTCTTCATTGTCGTGAGATAGGCCTTTGATACTGTTAATCATAACTACCTCTTACTTAAACTCCGCCATTATGGAATCCGAGGCCTTGCCCTGAACTATATCCGATCCTATCTTAGTGACGGACACCAATATGTAACCATCAGTGATATAACCTCTCCCACTCTACCATTAACCGTAGGAGTGCCTCAGGGCAGCATCCTAGGACCTTTCCTATTTCTTATATACATCAATGATCTGCCTAATGTCTAACATTCTTAAATATATATTATTTGCTGATGACACTACCCTCATCTACTCAGACCCTGAGTAGATGGGTAGGAGTCTGAGTAGATAAGGGTAGTGTCATCAGCAAATAATATATATTTAAGAATGTTAGAGACATTAGGCAGATCATTGATTACCACACACATTAAATAATGTGTGTGGTAATGAATTAAAAAAATCCATTTATGGATGTCAACCAACACACTCACACTAAACATAGGAAAAACCTACTACATCTTATTTGGAAGCAAATCAACAAATGCGATTCAGCTTTAGATAGACAATGTTAACATCAGCAATAAAAATAATGGAAAGATCATTATCATATACTTAGACAAGAGACTCAACGTCAGCACCCACATTCAACACATAACCAAGAAAGTCTCAAAAACGGTTGGTATACTCTCTAAAATAAGATATTATGTGCCTAACATAAGATATTATGTGCTCTCCTCTCACTATACTACGTGCTAATCTATCCCAGTCTTACTGATGGTATCTGTGCATGGGGCTCAACCACTGCAAACTACCTCAATCCCATCATCACCCAGCAAAAATCTACTATCATAATAATAATAAACTCTGCTTTCAGACAACATGCCCGCCCCCCTCCCTGTTTAAATCCCTAAGCAAGCTAAACATAAACTTACTCCACGAAATTCTCTTGCACCATTGACATTTACAAAACTCTGTTCTTAAATGCAAAAACTGTTCTGAATACAGTTGTAACAAAACTCATAATCACCACACCAGAAATAAATATATCTTTGATATCCCCGGTCAAATTTTATCTATGTAAACACTCTAAACAAATAAAGGGCCCGGGTCTATGGAACTCAGCTGTCCAACTTTTGCCTTATTCAAAAATAAACCTAAAAGTACCTAATTTCAGCTTCATAATTTCCTACCTAGGGTTTTAAACTCGTACTGTATTTAGTGCTACCGAATCCCCCAATATACGTTCCTAAGCCATACAACTTTACCATTGTAATTATTGCTATCACCGTATATCATGGTTGTTATAGTGAACGCATATTTTACTGCATTATGCCTTGAAATAACCCTCAAATTATGCTACAATGTACCTGTTGATAACCATCAAATTTTACTTCAGTGTACCAACTATTCTTTGTCAAATTTTCTTACAATTAACATTTTTTTCAGTTTTGCTAGAAATTACCTATTTAAAACTATCTGTTACATTAGGATTAAACTATCTGACCTGCCCGAAACGCTATGCGTGCTAGTGGCGTTACAAGAATGTAAAAACATCAATGCTATTAATTCTCATAAACCCAATGTACCTTCGTGTATATATATAAATAAATTAATAAATTACAGAGTACTTGAGTGTCAGTAATGGAGTCCATGAATGTTACAGTGTAATTGTTACGTCTGTTGGAAATAACCAACAGTATCCCTTAACTCTCAATATTTACATTTACTAATAACACTAACACGTAGAATTAACAGCGTTAGCGTTTCCATAGTAAAGCATAATTTAGCAAGAAAATTCCCAGCCATCATGACTCCAAGCGTCGATAGCAGGCTTAAACATGAAATCTCCCACACATGTTGCAGAAATATAGAGTTCAGTTAATTACTTTTTCTTTCCAAAATTATTGTTCTTTATGAAAGAGATAACCATTTTGCATGCTTATGCATACTGAGCTCGGGTATTTAACCAAATTAATTATTCCAGTAAAATATTACTGTGGCGTAAGATAAAAACACGTCAACCCTTCTCGTTCAATTTGTGCAGTGTTAATTAGAACAATTGCCTTACGAAAAAAGGTATTATTATCCAATATATTTATTGGTGATGATAATTCAAATTGTACTCATTCCGTTTCCCAATAAAATTAATAATAAACAGAAATTGTTGACGTCTGGGATCGCTATGAGCATCTCTGCGCATACGGGACCGAGCGTGGTCCCGTATGCGGGACCATACGACCCGGGCGGGTGGGAGAAAGCTGGATTCAAGCATGAGGCGTCGTGTGGTGGACACGTGCCTCCACAGATGGCACCCATTTAACAACATCACGTGGTCTACAGTACTCCAACTGTTTAATTGCGAGTCTGCAAAGATAGTCACAGCCCGTAATCACACGTCCACAGCAGTGAACGTGAGGGACTGGCAGACGCGATATCGGCAGGCTTTAGTGTTCCAACACGCCTACGTTAAGTCAACCCGTTCTCGCACTTTCTTAAAGTCAATATTGACTTATTAAATAAGAAGGTTAGGCAAGGTCGGTGTTTTCTATGAAGGTTTTCAAGGTAAACTAAAATATTCACAATAAATTAGTATGTCACATATGCACGTATTTAATAAGTTAATATTGACTATAAGAAAGTGCGAGAACAGGTTGGTTAAGTATACCTTTTGGTTTGATGCATCATTCTAGATTGTGTATTTGTGGGTAGTCTGTCAACGTCTGTCGTTAAGTTGTGTGAAGACCACCAATACAATGTTAGTTTCTTACATGTTTTAATTCCAATTTCAGTGAATATTGGAATAAATTATAGCCTAGTCAATTGCTACTCAATTTTCCCTGATTAAATTAAATTAAATTTGTATTTGTGGGTAGTCTGTCAACGTCTGTCGTTAAGTTGTGTGAAGACCACCAATACAATGTTAGTTTCTTACATGTTTTAATTCCAATTTCAGTGAATATTGGAATAAATTATAGCCTAGTCAATTGCTACTCAATTTTCCCTGATTCAGGCTTGTTCGCATTTGTGTTCCTCACGTGTTGCCCCAAAAATGAGGTGATTTGATAAAATGCTTTGCCCAAGATTACCATCCGAGTGCCAGCGGGGAAGTGGGTCAAATAGCCTCAGCTATCACTTCCTTATGTCTGGTCGTGATGGTCAAGCAGATTAAGGCGTCCCTGAACATACCAGTTGCGTTGCTCCTGGCAGTATGGGTTCGAGTCACTTCTGGGGTGTGAGTTTTCAGTTGCATATTGTCCTGGGGACCATTCAGGCTTGTTCGCATATTTCTACATATTTATATATTTCTATATATTTATATATTTATATATATTTATATATATTTATATATATTTATATATTTATATATTTATATATATTTATATATATTTATATATTTATATATATTTATATATATGACTATGTCAGTACATTTTGATGCCCCTTGCTTTGCAGTTACACTGTGATGATACTTAGTGATTGTAGTGTATCTATGTTTACTAAGAATTTCATAGTGGCAATTAAATATGATATTAAAGATTCAAGTCCTGGGTCAGAAACGCATGGCATTTTTCTCAGCTGGTGTTCCACGGCGGCTGATTATTTGGTGAAGTGTTCTTTTCTACCCCCCTTTTTTTACCTCTTTTCTACCTCTACCTTTTCTTTTAATCCATTAAACCGCTTACCTGTCCCTACATGCCAAAACTGTTTCCTTTAGAGTACAGTTGGGCAAGATCATCAAGGCAAACGGGGAGGATCTCCGGCCAACCGCAGGCATTCTGTCTTCGTCGAGGTCATTATTAACAGGTAACACTACCTATTGTTGGTGGGTCTTCACTTTAATTTGTCAATCATGCAGGAAGTTGTCACAAAAGCCTCCCTTACTCTTAGAATAAGTAGTCAAGATATAAATATAAAGTTATACGTCAAAGAATAAAAATCGGTTAGAGTGGGGATAAAAAAATGTACATTTTAATTTGGATGAAATACAATTTTTATTATTTACATCAATAAAATTAATGTCTTGTTTAATTTGTCACATTGATATGCTATAATGTGGCTCATTATATTTTATCAGATGTGAATCTGCTTGCACACTGAGCACACATGAAGTCTGTGTTACTTCACATTTCCAAGTTGACTGGATCATTTACCACACTCAGAACACTCATGTGGTTTCTCGCCAGTAAGTGCCGTCTTAAATCCGTACGGCTGCTCAATTATTTCATACACACATCACACTTAAAGCGTTTTTTCACCAGCATGCATCATCTTATGAGTTTTCAGTTGTCCATATTTAGCGAATTTTTCCCCACACATCGGACATTCATGAGGTTTCTCACCTGTATGCACCCTCATGTGAATCTTCATAGTTCTCAATTTAATGAATCTTTTCCTACATTCGGGACATTCGTGAAGTTTATCACGCGTATGAACCTTCATGTGTGTGTTAATCTGTCGGACCGTGCGAAATCTTTTTCCACACTCTGGACACTTATGAGGTTTATCACACGCATGAACTATCATGTGTTTGTTCATAAATGCAAGCTTACTGAACCTTTTCCCACATTCTTGACAAATGTGAGGTTTATCACTAGAATGAACCATTCTGTGTCTGTTCAAATGTTCAAGAAGCCAGAATTTTTTTCTACATTCAGGACACACGAGACGTTTATCTTCCAAGCGAACCATACTGTGAATCTTGATATAAAAAAGTTCAAGTTAAATGAGCTCCCAAAATATACATTATTATTCACAAGTGCTGATTAGCAGCACTAACTGCTGATTAGCAGTTAAGTAATATCAGGAGAGGTCTCTAGTATATTACTGGCGTGAGGATGAAGATGACGTGCGATCAGACAAAACTGGTCACGGGTATATGTAGGGCGGACTGGAATGAGGTGTAGCAGCTGTGGACAATCGCCTTCCCATTGATATGGGAAAAAGTTCACTACACTGTTCTGTGATAAAAGGATGTGAACTAAAATTGAGCGAAAATATATACAAAAGAATATACAAAATTAGTACAAGCCGGTCTAGGGAGACTATCAAAGTGGATTAATGATTTTTAGATGCTGTTTAGTGCTGAAAATTATATATTTATTTTCAGTAAGTCAGAGTGGGATAAAGTTGTTAGTGGAAAATCTCAGGGCTCTGTCCTGGGACCTCTGTTGTTTATAAAATATATAAATCATTTAGATTCAGGTTTGCGTAGCAACATTTGCAAATTTGCAGATGATACAAAAATCGATAGGAAATTAACACGGAAGAAGACTCACTATCACTTCAAGTTGATCTAAATAGGGTTTTGAAATGGTCAAAGGATTGGCAGATGCAGTTTAATGCTGATAAATGTAAATTTCTGAGGCTAGGTAATAATGATAGAGTTACAAGAACCGAGCTAGATGGTGTTGAGATTGCGAAAGGGATCTGGGAGTTATGATTAGTAAGAATTTAAAACAAAAGGATCAATGCCTAAATGTTCGTAATAAGGCAAATAGGACACTAGGATTTATTAATTGAAGCGTTAGTAACAAGACACCTGGTGTTGTTCTTTAGCTATATCTTGCTCTAGTTAGGCCCCATTTAGATTATGCAGTTCAGTTTTGGTCACCATACAATAGAATGGATATAAATTCACTTGAACGTGTCCAGCGTAGGATGACTAAGTTAATTCCCCAAATTAGAAATCTTTCATATGAAGAAAGATTAACAAATCTTAACTTGCATTCACTGGAAAGGCGAAGAGTTAGGGGTGACATGATTGAGGTTTACAAGTGGATGAATGGACAAAGGGGATATTAATAGGGTATTAAAAGTATCAACACAAGACAGAACACAAAACAATAAGAACAAGAACAAAGGCAACTGCAGAAGGCCTATTGGCCCATACGAGGCAGCTCCTATTTATAACCACCCAATCCCACTCATATACATGTCCAACCCATGCTTGAAACAATCGAGGGACCCCACCTCCACAATGTTATGCGGCAATTGGTTCCACAAATCAACAACCCTGTTACTGAACCAGTATTTACCCAAGTCTTTCCTAAATCTAAACTTATCCAATTTATACCCATTGTTACGTGTTCTGTCTTGTGTTGATACTTTTAATACCCTATTAATATCCCCTTTGTTATGTCCATTCACCCACTTGTAAACCTCTATCATGTCACCCCTAACTCTTTGCCTTTCCAGTGAATGCAACTTAAGCTTTGTTAATCTTTCTTCATATGAAAGATTTCTAATTTGGGGAATTAACTTAGTCATCCTACGCTGGACATGTTCAAGTGAATTTATATCCATTCTATAATATGGCGACCAAAACTAAACTGCAAAATCTAAATGGGGCCTAACTAGAGCAAGATATAGCTTGAGAACCACACCAGGTGTCTTGTTACTAACGCTGCGATTAATAAATCCAAATGTCCGATTTGCCTTATTACGAACATTTATGCATTGATCCTTTTGTTTTAAATTCTTACTAATCATAACTCCCAGATCCCTTTCGCAATCCGACTTCGCAATCTCAACACCATCTAGCTCGTATCTTGTAACTCTATCATCATTACCTAACCTCAGAACTTTACATTTATCAGCATTAAACTGCATCTGCCAATCCTTTGACCATTTCAAAACCCTATCTAGATCAACTTGAAGTGATAGTGAGTCCTCCTCCGAATTAATTTCCCATCCGATTTTCGTATCATCGGCAAATTTACAAATGTTGCTACTCAAACCTGAATCTAAATCATTTATATATATTATAAACAACAGAGGTTCAAGGACAGAGCCTTGAGGCACTCCACTAACAACATTATCCCACTCTGACTTAGCCCCATTTATACTAACTCTCTGTTTCCTTTGAAATAGCCATGCCCTAATCCAAGTTAATATAGCACCCCCAATACCATGAGCTTCTATTTTTTTAATTAGTCTTTCATGTGGCACTGTATCAAAAGCTTTGCTAAAGTCAAGGTACACAACATCACAATCCTTACCACTATCAACTGCCTCAACTATGCTGGAATAAAAAGTTAGCAAATTTGTTAAACATGAACGGCCATTTGTAAAACCATGTTGCGACTCATTTATTAATTTATGTTTTTCAAGATGGAGACGAATTGTATTTGCAATTATTGATTAACTTTCCCACAATAGACGTTAGGCTAATTGGCCGATAGTTTGACGCAAGTGATCTATCTCCTTTCTTAAAAATTGGTACCACATTAGCTACTTTCCATGAAAGTACAGTTATTAATATAGCACTACCTCCTCCCTAGACCAACAGCTCCCGAGCCCGGATGGGACTTTATCAAAGCAGATTGGACGAAGTTTCAGGAAGCTCTGGAAACTTGGCACCAAAACTACACTCCTCCTGACAACACCGAAGAAATGGAAAAAGATTTAGTAAATGCAATGCATAGAGCAGCAAATCACGCCATCCCCAAGAGGAAAACAATTACCCAACAACACAAGGACCATTGGTATTACTGTGATAGGACCAAAGAGCTACATAACAGACTAAATCGTGCACGAAAGAATCTCAGAAGAGATAAAACCGAAGCTAATCTAGGGCTTCTTAGAGCTGTCCGAGATCATGTGTACGAAGAAACAGCAAAAATCAGAGAAGAAAAATGGCTCGAGTGGTGTGCCAAGCTAAATCAGCATATATTCGTTGTTATATTATCATAGCAATATGGAAGTTGTAGTGAAGGACCTGGTGACTCTAGTGGGAGCCCTGAGGACAGAGTTGGACTCTCTGCGGGAGGAGGTGCGTCAGCTTAAAAAACAACGAGAAGTAACGAAGGAGGAGACCAGCAGTAAAGGGACCTCGTCTTGGAGAGTTGCGAAAGACAGGGGCCTTAAGAAGACTTTGATAAAGCCGCCTTCAAACGCCATAGCAACTTCAAATTCATTTGACGTTTTGGAGGACGAGTGCTGTGGAGAGACTGTGGATCGCGCAAAAGGGAAAGCAACGAAGAGAAAGGAAGCGCAGGCCCCTCAGAAAGTAAAGGAAGTACCTAAGCAAACATTAGTTGTGGGAGATTCCCAGATAAGGTATTTGGATAGAACGTTTTGTGCTAGAGATAGGGGGAACAGGTTAAGGGTTTGCTATCCCGGAGCTGGCATTGGTGATATTATAAGCAACATGAATGATATTATGGCTGGTAATGGGAACAATCCCATTATTTGCATTAGCGTGGGAGGAAATGATGTTGGTCGAGTCAGGAGTGAGGAACTGATTCAGAGGTATAAAACAGCCATAGAGTTAGTTAGGAGCAAGGGAGGAATCCCGATCATATGTGGCATTCTTCCAAGAAAGGGAGTGGGAAATGAATGGATATCGAGGGCACTTGGTGTCAATTGCCGGCTGGAAAGATATTGCAAATCAAATGCAATATCTTTCATAGACAACTGGGAACACTTCTATGGAAGAAATGAAATGTATGCTCGTGATGGGGTGCATCTATCGAGAGCTGGGGTTGTTGCTGTTGCGAACTCGCTAGAAGAAGTGGTTAGAGGTGTTTGTTTGGGTTTAAACTGTTAGTAGATAGAGGTATGGGAATTGATTTGGAGGAAGGAGGTAATAAAAGTATGTGTTTGTGGGAGAAAGGAATTGGCAAAACGATCAGGGAAAGAGAAGGTCCGCAAAATAACAATTCACTTAGGGTATATTACACTAACAGTAGAAGTCTAAGAAATAAAATTAACGAATTAAATGCTCTTGTCTGCACAGAAAAAATAGATATTATTGCACTTACCGAAACGTGGATGAATGTAGAAAATAGAGAACTATTAGCTGAATATCAAATATATGGATTTAAACTATTTCACACAGATAGATATATTAGACGAGGAGGTGGAGTAGCCATATATGTTAGGGACAATTTGAAATGTAGTCTCAAAGAGGGAATCAAAACAGAGCCACACACAGAAACTATTTGGATTGAATTAAACGAAAAAGCTAATAATATTATAATAGGAGTAATATATAGGCCACCAAATTTAGACAGAATGGAAGCAAAGCATCTATGGGATGAAATATCTAGAGCATCTAGATCTAACAGTATTTATGTCATGGGTGACTTTAATTTTAGCGGAATAAACTGGTTGAACAAAACAGGGAATAGTGAAGCAGAAGATTTTCTAGAATTAATTGACGATTGCTTTCTTACGCAACACATTAAGGAACCAACACGGGAAAATAATATTTTAGATTTAGTGTTAACTAACAGGGAAACGCAAATTAATGACATCGAAATAGGGAGTGAGCTAGGGAGCAGTGATCACAAAGAAATCAGATTTAGCATAGAATGGAATAGACCAGTAGGAGAAAATTCTGTTAAAGTGCCAGATTTTCGAAAAGCTGATTTTAATAGCCTAAGAAATTTTTTGGGTCAAATTGATTGGAAAGGCTTGGGTATGGGGTGTGGGCCGGTCTTGGAGCGAGACATGAACCCAGCGATAGGTGACTTAAATGGGGATTTCGATGTGGATTCAATATATAACTTATTTAAGAATATTCTAAACAAAGCACAGGAACGTAGTATACCATACAAATTGAATAGATCGTATACTAATGACCCAAAGTGGATAACAAAGAATTTGAAGAACCTTATAGGTAAAAAGAGAGCTTGGTACAAAAGGATTAAAAATGGGGAGGTCACTTTAGAACAGGAATTCGTACAACTGGTTAGAAATGTTAAAAAAGAGATAAGGAAAGCAAAAAGAAACTATGAAGTTCGCATAGCAGGGCAAGCAAAGACAAATCCTAAAGGGTTTTTTCAGTTATATCGTACTAAGACTAGGGAAAGGATAGGTCCATTAAAAACTGAGACAGGTCAAATAACAGATAGTGATGAAGAGATGAGTAGTATTTTTAATAAATATTTTGTATCTGTATTTACTAAAGAGGAACTTAACAATATGCCTTCAGCCGAACAAGTCTATGTGGGTGGGGACGAGGACAGGTTGACGAGTTTAGCAGTTACCAGGGAGGATGTTCTTAAACAAATAGTAAAACTCAAACCAAACAAATCCCCAGGGCCGGATGAAGTGTTTGCTAGGGTGCTTAAAGAATGCAAAGAGGAGCTTTGTGACCCACTGTCAACCATATTTAATAAATCAATAGAGTCAGGCAGAGTGCCAGAGTTTTGGAAAGTTGCTAATGTGATACCAGTTTTTAAGAAAGGAGATAGATCACTTGCGTCTAACTATCGACCAATTAGCCTAACGTCTATTGTGGGAAAGTTACTCGAATCTATAATAGCAAATAAAATTCGTCTTCATCTTGAAAAACATAAATTAATAATTGAGTCGCAACATGGTTTTATAAATGGCCGTTCATGTTTAACAAATTTGTTATCTTTTTATTCTAGCATTGTTGAGGCAGTTGATAGTGGTAAGGATTGCGATGTTGTATACCTTGACTTTAGCAAAGCTTTTGATACAGTGCCACATGAAAGACTGATTAAAAAAATAGAGTCTCATGGTATTGGGGGTGCTATATTAAGCTGGATTAGGGCATGGCTATACCAAAGGAAACAGAGAGTTAGTATAAATGGAATCAAGTCAGAGTGGGAAAATGTTGTAAGTGGAGTGCCTCAAGGCTCTGTCCTGGGACCTCTGTTGTTTATAATATATATAAATGATTTAGATTCAGGTTTGAGTAGCAACATTTGCAAATTTGCCGATGATACGAAAATCGGTAGGGAAATTAATTCGGAGGAGGACTCACTATCACTTCAAGTTGATCTAGATAGGGTTTTGAAATGGTCAAAGGATTGGCAGATGCAGTTTAATGCTGATAAATGTAAAGTTCTGAGGTTAGGTAATGATGATAGAGTTACAAGATACGAGCTAGATGGTGTTGTGATTGCGAAGTCGGATTGCGAAAGGGATCTGGGAGTTATGATTAGTAAGAATTTAAAACAAAAGGATCAATGCATAAATGTTCGTAATAAGGCAAATCGGACACTTGGATTTATTAATCGCAGCGTTAGTAACAAGACACCTGGTGTGGTTCTCAAGCTATATCTTGCTCTAGTTAGGCCCCATTTAGATTATGCAGTTCAGTTTTGGTCGCCATATTATAGAATGGATATAAATTCACTTGAACGTGTCCAGCGTAGGATGACTAAGTTAATTCCCCAAATTAGAAATCTTTCATATGAAGAAAGATTAACAAAACTTAAGTTGCATTCACTGGAAAGGCGAAGAGTTAGGGGTGACATGATAGAGGTTTACAAGTGGATGAATGGACATAACCGGGGGGATATTAATAGGGTATTAAAAGTATCAACACAGGACAGAACACGAAACAATGGATATAAATTGGATAAGTTTAGATTTAGGAAAGACTTGGGTAAATACTGGTTCAGTAACAGGGTTGTTGATTTGTGGAACCAATTGCCGCGTAACATTGTGGAGGTGGGGTCCCTCGATTGTTTCAAGCACGGGTTGGACAAGTATATGAGTGGGATTGGGTGGTTATAGAATAGGAGCTGCCTCGTATGGGCCAATAGGCCTTCTGCAGTTACCTTTGTTCTTATGTTCTTATGTTCTTATGTCCTTGGGCGACATCTGGAGGCAGATCAACAAGGCCAAAGGAAAATCGCCTCCTGCTCCGCCGCACCATGTTCATCCAGAGCAAGAAGCAGAAAGGCTAGCAAATCTATTTGCTTCAAGAGCCAGTTCCACTCAACTTCCTCAAGCAACTCTGACTCACCAACAAAATGGAAAAAAATAGATGATGCTTTAGCCTTACCTGACGAACTAGACCAACCTTTCAATCTGAAAGAACTCAGAAGTGCTACAAAGAAAACTAAAAATACAGCTCCAGGCGAGGACAAAATCCCTTACAACATGCTAGCCAAGCTAGAAGAAAAGGGTGAAGAAGCCTTCTTGAATCTCATCAACAGAGTATGGGTGACAAGAACCCGACCACTCTTGGAACAGTGCAATTATAGTTCCCATTTCAAAACCTAAAGACCCATTAAATCCACGACCCATCTCATTAACAAGCTGTCTGGCCAAAACTGCAGAAAGAATGGCCCATAATCGAATTGAATGGAAAGCCAATCCACTACACCAAAATATGTTTGCTTACAGAAAAGATGTTGAAACCACAGAATGCCTTACCTCCCTCCTGGATAAAATCAATGACAAACCTGGAATCCTTATTTTTCTAGACCTTGAAAAAGCCTTCGAGTTAGCCAGTGCTCCAGCTACACTGTGCTGCCTTGTGGATAAGGAAATCAAAGGACGCGCTCTTGCTTTTGCCAAAGGAAGCCTGCTTAACCGAGAAGCTAAAGTCAAATTCCAAGGAAAAACATCGACCTCAAAGAGGCTGGAAAATGGAACTCCGCAGGGAGGAATACTAAGCCCCTTCCTCTTCAACTGTCTCAAGGAACAATTCATGAAGCTCAAGCTACCAAAAGCCAAACTTCTTAACTATGCAGACGACTTTGTGGTCATCATCAATGGCAAAGGTGCAAGGAACCACGCACAAAAATGCCTAGATATTATCAGCAGGGAAACGGAACGCATAACAGTGAAAATAAACAGCAATAAAACAAAATCAATGGCTGTTAAAGTGAGAACTCAAGACATCAGACTCGCAATACAAGGACAAGAAATTGAGTGGGTTACCTCTTTTCAATACCTAGGAGTCATAATAGACAACCAGTTGAAATTCACTCAAGAAATTGAATATCTTCGGCAACGCTGTAAAGCCAGAAACTCAGCTTTGCGCTCCTGACCAGTCTTAGAGAGGGTGCATCTCTACCAGTACTCAAAATGTACTACGTTCAAGCAGTTAGGTCACTCATCGACTATGCTGCTCCTGCTCTTACATCCCTCAGTGATAACCAATGGGAGAAACTGGAAGTGTCTCAAAATGATGCTCTGCGAACAATGCTGGGAGCACCTTTATGGACGCGTAGAGAGTAACTTAGAATGGAAACAAATTTACCAGCATTAGAAAACAGGATGAAACAAAGGATAGCCACCATAATAGGAAAACTTACTGGAACAACCGCCAGGCTGTCAATCAAAGACAGCATACAGAGATCCTTTCAGAAAAACCTACAGTATAGAACAAGCTCAAGGATGGATAATGTGGTCAAGATTTTAGAGAAAATGGATCTGAAATGGACCATTAAAAACAAAGGGGAAGATAGACCATATCAAATCTTTCGACAGCCTCCTCCATGGGAAGAATCGAATCTAAAGATAATCATTGAAAGATTACCTGTTAAAAAATCAGCATATGACCCGCAGAGGCTCAAGGAAGCAATAGAGCAACAAATGGAAACTATCTCTCGACTCACAACGACTCACATCTTCACAGACGGATCAGTTGATCAAGAAAAAGGTTCTGCTGGGGCAGCAGTTTACACTACCAACCATGAAGCTTACTGGAGCATGAATAGTGGGTGCTCAACATTGCAAACAGAATTATATGCCCTGAAGGAGGCAATAAACTATACCATTGAGAATAATTTACACGATGTCATCATTCATACAGACTCTAAATCTTCGTTCCAGGCATTGTCATCCAGTCAGCACAGATATAATATACAACTCCTCACAGAAATTCAACATATAGGAAAAGATGCCCATAATCGAGGGCTGTCAATCACCCTAAATTGGATATCAAGTCACATTGGCATAGATGGTAATGAAAAGGCAGACTCCCTAGCGAAAACTGCCACTGCTCTACCTGTTGTACAGGTTCAAATACCTTCAAGTTTCTCACAGATAAAGGAGCAAATCAAGAAGAAAATATTCTCAACTATCAAAAGTCGCCACAGAGCCAAAGTAGCGGAAGGAAGATCCACTGCGATATGGTACGAACAAGCCACTGGTTACTCCTCTTTCAAGCCTGGCAAAAAGATATCCAGAGAATTGCAGTAGCCATACACAGACTCAGACTTGATTACAAGTGCTGCTGGGAGGTAATGAACCCAATAGTTAAAGAGTGTCACATCTGTGAAACTGAAGCAGAGGTGCCACTATTGCACTACTTACTGGAATGTGAAGCTACTGAAGCCCTGCGCATCAAACTCAACATTAATCCAACGACAGCAGCTGCATTAGATGCACATTCCACCGCGACTACAATGATTAGAAAAACTGTTGAGGAATGGGACTCATTAGTGAGCATTCTGCATCTACATCCGCCACCAAGATAATGTTAATAAAACAAGATTAAAACCAGTGCACTAAAACAGAAGCGATAAATAAGCAGGGAAAATGGAGAAGTCCTCTCCTCCATTTTAAACTTAGACCCAAATATCACAGGAAAAAGGTTATCATGTATAACCAAACTCAATTACGGGCTCACCATAGCCCGTGCTACATGGACACTTCGTCCTGAGTAGCTATAGCTTTAACAACATGATGGGAAAGTGATAGTATGTGAATATATGTTACGAACCCGGATCCAGCGTCCAAGCCTGGAGCAGTGACAAACACGCCATCTGTGGGTCAGCTCCCGAAACCCCCGCCAAACGAACGACGACACCTAGTGAGGACAGCGTGTACTGGCCTCGAGGACCAGTTTCCAGTCTGGTTCAGCGCTCAACACCGCCGCTCCTGACCTCTGGTGAGGTGGTGCTCCGACGACAGCGCCATCTATGGACTGGATACGTCAGGTGTTTGTGTCTGAGGCTGTAAGTGTGGTGTTTTAGTGTCCCTGTTATTGATGACGTGTCTGCTTACAGAGCCGACCTGGGACCACTGTGTTGAAGGTGGAGTCAGTCTACCCGAGGCAGCCAGTCTCCATACTGTGAAGTTTGCTGCAGCTGTTGTGACGTCGTCCCCCCGGAAGAACACTGTGGTGTGTTAAGCCTGCCAGTGGAGTGGCAGTGAAAGGATTTACCCGGGAACGACGGTTGGAGACGTTAATGAAAAACGTCTTGAAAAACATAAATTAATAATTGAGTCGCAACATGGTTTTATAAATGGCCGTTCATGTTTAACAAATTTGTTATCTTTTTATTCTAGCATTGTTGAGGCAATGGCATTGTTGATAGTGGTAAGGATTGCGATGTTGTATACCTTGACTTTAGCAAAGCTTTTGATACAGTGCCACATGAAAGACTGATTAAAAAGATAGAGTCTCATGGTATTGGGGGTGCTATATTAAGCTGGATTAGGGCATGGCTATACCAAAGGAAACAGAGAGTTAGTATAAATGGAATCAAGTCAGAGTGGGAAAATGTTGTAAGTGGAGTGCCTCAAGGCTCTGTCCTGGGACCTCTGTTGTTTATAATATATATAAATGATTTAGATTCAGGTTTGAGTAGCAACATTTGCAAATTTGCCGATGATACGAAAATCGGTAGGGAAATTAATTCGGAGGAGGACTCACTATCACTTCAAGTTGATCTAGATAGGGTTTTGAAATGGTCAAAGGATTGGCAGATGCAGTTTAATGCTGATAAATGTAAAGTTCTGAGGTTAGGTAATGATGATAGAGTTACAAGATACGAGCTAGATGGTGTTGTGATTGCGAAGTCGGATTGCGAAAGGGATCTGGGAGTTATGATTAGTAAGAATTTAAAACAAAAGGATCAATGCATAAATGTTCGTAATAAGGCAAATCGGACACTTGGATTTATTAATCGCAGCGTTAGTAACAAGACACCTGGTGTGGTTCTCAAGCTATATCTTGCTCTAGTTAGGCCCCATTTAGATTATGCAGTTCAGTTTTGGTCGCCATATTATAGAATGGATATAAATTCACTTGAACGTGTCCAGCGTAGGATGACTAAGTTAATTCCCCAAATTAGAAATCTTTCATATGAAGAAAGATTAACAAAGCTTAAGTTGCATTCACTGGAAAGGCGAAGAGTTAGGGGTGACATGATAGAGGTTTACAAGTGGATGAATGGACATAACCGGGGGGATATTAATAGGGTATTAAAAGTATCAACACAGGACAGAACACGAAACAATGGGTATAAATTGGATAAGTTTAGATTTAGGAAAGACTTGGGTAAATACTGGTTCAGTAACAGGGTTGTTGATTTGTGGAACCAATTGCCGCGTAACATTGTGGAGGTGGGGTCCCTCGATTGTTTCAAGCACGGGTTGGACAAGTATATGAGTGGGATTGGGTGGTTATAGAATAGGAGCTGCCTCGTATGGGCCAATAGGCCTTCTGCAGTTACCTTTGTTCTTATGTTCTTATGTTCTAATCCACTGGGGTATTGAGGACAGGAGGGTGATTGGTGATATCACACGAGACTCCTGTCTAGGGCGTACCCCTTTTATCGTTCGTGGAGTGGCCGTACCAGCCTTGGTGGCTCAGTACCTGCCAGCAGACCTGCTGGACGAGTGGTTGACGGCCTCCACGACGGTGCCCCCCAGTGGACCTGTGTTGTGGCTGACCTGTGGCCAGGGTAGGCTCGGCGTTCTCAGAGGACACGTCTTGAGGCCACGAAGAAAGCACCGCGGACTCAGCACCTAGCTCCTTAATCAAGAGTCTTCAGCAGAAGACTAGATTGTGCACGATCCCCTTGTAAAGTGTTAATACCCCTCCCCCTTGTGTACTCTTTTATTCTACATATTTAAACGGTGATGATGAATATTATATTATATTAAGTTTGTAGCTTTCTTTCCATACTCCCTTTAAGTTACTTGCGTCACGGATCGCATCCCTTGAAAGCCTCTACTGGCTTGGGGTCGGATATATATATCTTCCTCTAACGACATCAGAGTAAGAACCCCGTTGCGTCCCGAGAGGGCCGTAACAATATATTGATAACTGATGAAGTGTCGTATTCCTTTCAACTCCCTCCTTGTGT
Organism: Procambarus clarkii; assembly: GCF_040958095.1. Taxonomy (NCBI): domain Eukaryota; kingdom Metazoa; phylum Arthropoda; class Malacostraca; order Decapoda; family Cambaridae; genus Procambarus; species Procambarus clarkii. Next base: position 5,189,424 of record NC_091211.1, read on the forward strand.
TTTACTTGCATTACCAAGCCCACTCCTTGAAAGTGGAGTATACTAGTACTAGTATCCGACTTGGGGTCGGATACTAGTACCTTGGTTCCTCCAGCAAAGTATCCGGTTGCGACCCATAGTGGCTGTAACACCTTATTACAAACATTCATGCATTGATCCTTTTGTTTTAAATTCTTACTAATCATAACTCCCAGATCCTTTTCGCAATCTCAACACCATCTAGCTCGTATCTTGTAACTCTATTATCATTACCTAGCCTCAGAACAAATTAGAAGTCCTTAGGATGTTTTTAGGAGGCTTGTCAAAGTCTTCTTAAGACCCCTGTCCTTTACTTTTTTCCAAGACGAGGTCGTTTTAATACTGGTCGCCTCCTTTGTTTCTTCTCGATGTTGTTTCAGCTGTCGTACCTCCTCCCGTAGGGAATCCAACTCTATCCTCAGGGCTCCAACTAGATTCATCAGTTCCTTCACTACAACTTCCATATTGCTATGATAATATTACTACAATCAGGAGCTCCGGCTAACACACCCTCTCACTGTGACTGAGAGTGACTTGTTCCTTCAGGTCATCTGATAACATCACAGATCGACCACTAATTGTAGTATCAGACAACGGAATCTGCTTCACTTTCTTCACTGCATCTTTCCCTCCATGTATAAGGTCAGCTGCTACTTAAAGACACCACAGTACAACATTTTCAAGTCAAGTGAATGGCTTTGTTCTGAAGAACGATGTGTGTCATCTTAAGGGAATCAAGAGTAAGTGCCTTCATGTCAGAGGGCTTAACTTGACTTTTAAAGGTCGACTGTTGATTCCAGTATGCTTCCAAAGTTGCCTCAAAAAATTGCTTTGATTTATTTTGGTGTTCAGGGTGCTTCATCTTTAAATGCCGTGCAGGTTTTGAAGGAACAATATTTTCATTACTGTACGTAGCATTACAAAAGAAGCACTTGTCTGGTGGGAAGAGATTTGAATCTTCATGAACAAATCCACAAGGGCTGTGACGAGGATTCGAACCTGCGTCCGAGAGCATCCCAGACACTGCCTTAATCGACTGAACTACGACATGGTCAAAAGGAGTTGAAACCGAAGTTCTACTGAACTTACTGGATTCTGCAGTCTCTCCGAGGCACAAACCAGGGTTTTACACAACTCTATAATAGCAAATAAAATTCGTCTTCACCTTGAAAAACATAAAATAATAATTGAGTCGAAACATGGTTTTATAAATGGCCGTTCATGTTTAACAAATTTGTTATCTTTTTATTCTATCATTGTTGAGGCAGTTGATAGTGGTAAGGATTGCGATGTTATATACCTTGACTTTAGCAAAGCTTTTGATACAGTGCCACATGAAAGACTGATTAAAAAGATAGAGTCTCATGGTATTGGGGGTGCTATATTAAGCTGGATTAGGGCATGGCTATACCAAAGGAAACAGAGTTAGTATAAATGGAATCAAGTCAGAGTGGGAAAATGTTGTAAGTGGGGTGCCTCAGGGCTCTGTCCTGGGACCTCTGTTGTTTATAATATATATAAATGATTTAGATTCAGGTTTGAGTAGCAACATTTGCAAATTTGCCGATGATACGAAAATCGGTAGGGAAATTAATTCGGAGGAGGACTCACTATCACTTCAAGTTGATCTAGATAGGGTTTTGAAATGGTCAAAGGATTGGCAGATGCAGTTTAATGCTGATAAATGTAAAGTTCTGAGGTTAGGTAATGATGATAGAGTTACAAGATACGAGCTAGATGGTGTTGAGATTGCGAAGTCGGATTGCGAAAGGGATCTGGGAGTTATGATTAGTAAGAATTTAAAACAAAAGGATCAATGCATAAATGTTCGTAATAAGGCAAATCGGACACTTGGATTTATTAATCGCAGCGTTAGTAACAAGACACCTGGTGTGGTTCTCAAGCTATATCTTGCTCTAGTTAGGCCCCATTTAGATTATGCAGTTCAGTTTTGGTCGCCATATTATAGAATGGATATAAATTCACTTGAACGTGTCCAGCGTAGGATGACTAAGTTAATTCCCCAAATTAGAAATCTTTCAAATGAAGAAAGATTAACAAAGCTTAAGTTGCATTCACTGGAAAGGCGAAGAGTTAGGGGCGACATGATAGAGGTTTACAAGTGGGTGAATGGACATAACAAAGGGGATATTAATAGGGTATTAAAAGTATCAACACAAGACAGAACACGAAACAATGGGTATAAATTGGATAAGTTTAGATTTAGGAAAGACTTGGGTAAATACTGGTTCAGTAACAGGGTTGTTGATTTGTGGAACCAATTGCCGCGTAACATTGTGGAGGTGGGGTCCCTCGATTGTTTCAAGCGCGGGTTGGACAAGTATATGAGTGGGATTGGGTGGTTATAAATAGGAGCTGCCTCGTGTGGGCCAACAGGCCTTCTGCAGTTGCCTTGGTTCTTATGTTCTTATGTTAACTCCCCCTATGCACTCATACATAAGAACATAAGAACAAAGGTAACTGCAGAAGGCCTATTGGCCCATACGAGGCAGCTCCTATTCTATAACCACCCAATCCCACTCATATACTTGTCCAACCCGCGCTTGAAACAATCGAGGGACCCCACCTCCACCACGTTAAGCGGCAATTGGTTCCACAAATCTACAACCCTGTTACTGAACCAGTATTTACCCAAGTCTTTCCTAAATCTAAACTTATCCAATTTATACCCATTGTTTCGTGTTCTGTCCTGTGTTGATACTTTTAATACCCTATTAATATCCCCCTTGTTATGTCCATTCACCCACTTGTAAACCTCTATCATGTCGCCCCTAACTCTTCGCCTTTCCAGCGAATGCAACTTAAGCTTTGTTAATCTTTCTTCATATGAAAGATTTCTAATTTGGGGAATTAACTTAGTCATCCTACGCTGGACACGTTCAAGTGAATTTATATCCATTCTATAATATGGCGACCAAAACTGAACTGCATAATCTAAATGGGGCCTAACTAGAGCAAGATATAGCTTGAGAACCACACCAGGTGTCTTGTTACTAACGCTGCGATTAATAAATCCAAGTGTCCGATTTGCCTTATTACGAACATTTATGCATTGATCCTTTTGTTTTAAATTCTTACTAATCATAACTCCCAGATCCCTTTCGCAATCCGACTTCGCAATCACAACACCATCTAGCTCGAATCTTGTAACTCTATCATCCTTACCTAACCTCAGAACTTTACATTTATCAGCATTAAACTGCATCTGCCAATCCTTTGACCATTTCAAAACCCTATCTAGATCAACTTGAAGTGATAGTGAGTCCTCCTCCGAATTAATTTCCCTACCGATTTTCGTATCATCGGCAAATTTGCAAATGTTGCTACTCAAACCTGAATCTAAATCATTTATATATATTATAAACAACAGAGGTCCCAGGACAGAGCCCTGAGGCACCCCACTTACAACATTTTCCCACTCTGACTTGATTCCATTTATACTAACTCTCTGTTTCCTTTGGTATAGCCATGCCCTAATCCAGCTTAATATAGCACCCCCAATACCATGAGACTCTATCTTTTTAATCAGTCTTTCATGTGGCACTGTATCAAAAGCTTTGCTAAAGTCAAGGTATACAACATCGCAATCCTTACCACTATCAACTGCCTCAACAATGCTAGAATAAAAAGATAACAAATTTGTTAAACATGAACGGCCATTTATAAAACCATGTTGCGACTCAATTATTAATTTATGTTTTTCAAGATGAAGACGAATTTTATTTGCTATTATGGATTCGAGTAACTTTCCCACAATAGACGTTAGGCTAATTGGTCGATAGTTAGACGCAAGTGATCTATCTCCTTTCTTAAAAACTGGTATCACATTAGCAACTTTCCAAAACTCTGGCACTCTGCCTGACTCTATTGATTTATTAAATATGGTTGACAGTGGGTCACAAAGCTCCTCTTTGCATTCTTTAAGCACCCTGGCAAACACTTCATCCGGCCCTGGGGATTTGTTTGGTTTGAGTTTTACTATTTGTTTAAGAACATCCTCCCTGGTAACTGCTAAACTCGTCAACCTGTCCTCGTCCCCACCCACATAGACTTGTTCGGCTGAAGGCATATTGTTAAGTTCCTCTTTAGTAAATACAGATACAAAATATTTATTAAAAATACTACTCATCTCTTCATCACTATCTGTTATTTGACCTGTCTCAGTTTTTAATGGACCTATCCTTTCCCTAGTCTTAGTACGATATAACTGAAAAAACCCTTTAGGATTTGTCTTTGCTTGCCCTGCTATGCGAACTTCATAGTTTCTTTTTGCTTTCCTTATCTCTTTTTTAACATTTCTAACCAGTTGTACGAATTCCTGTTCTAAAGTGACCTCCCCATTTTTAATCCTTTTGTACCAAGCTCTCTTTTTACCTATAAGGTTCTTCAAATTCTTTGTTATCCACTTTGGGTCATTAGTATTCGATCTATTCAATTTGTATGGTTTACTACGTTCCTGTGCTTTGTTTAGAATATTCTTAAATAAGTTATATATTGAATCCACATCGAAATCCCCATTTAAGTCACCTATCGCTGGGTTCATGTCTCGCTCCAAGACCGGCCCACACCCCATACCCAAGACTTTCCAATCAATTTGACCCAAAAAATTTCTTAGGCTATTAAAATCAGCTTTTCGAAAATCTGGCACTTTAACAGAATTTTCTCCTACTGGTCTATTCCATTCTATGCTAAATCTGATTTCTTTGTGATCACTGCTCCCTAGCTCACTCCCTATTTCGATGTCATTAATTTGCGTTTCCCTGTTAGTTAACACTAAATCTAAAATATTATTTTCCCGTGTTGGTTCCTTAATGTGTTGCGTAAGAAAGCAATCGTCAATTAATTCTAGAAAATCTTCTGCTTCACTATTCCCTGTTTTGTTCAACCAGTTTATTCCGCTAAAATTAAAGTCACCCATGACATAAATACTGTTAGATCTAGATGCTCTAGATATTTCCTCCCATAGGTGCTTTGCTTCCATTCTGTCTAAATTTGGTGGCCTATATATTACTCCTATTATAATATTATTTGCTTTTTCGTTTAATTCTATCCAAATAGTGGATAGATCTATCCACTCGAGCTATGTCAATAGGCCGTTCTCATGTACTTCATGAGAAGTACATGAAGCTGGAAGCTCATGTACTGGCTGGAAGAATCCAAATACAATGTGATCATCATTCCACCGTTTTCGTCGCTTTTTATGTGATGAAGATGCATCCTATTTGGAAGCCTCCTTTTCCTCTGTGAAGTCCTGTGATGCAGCTCCATCTTGATTTGAAGCATCATCTTTTCTCGTTGCATCAACTGCTGAACAACTGCAACAGGCTCAGGATAGCCATCTATCTTTTTGAAGTACTTGTAAATTGACATGGCCTGCAAAAGTTGAGCAATAATGTTGAAATCTGGAAAATAAATAAGGATGAGTTAGCTTTTTTGTTATAATAACGCATATTAATTCAAATATAAAATCAGAAACCAAAATAATCAAAATGGAAACGACACAGTGCTAAGACAAAAGAACTAATCAGAATTAATGTGGAAATAATAATTTATTTAAATATAATTTTAAAATATAATAACAAAACCAATTAGTTCCCCTAAGACTGTATTAAAGGCAAGTTGTAATAATAATAATAAGTATTACTTACACACAGGAGCCACAAGAGGTGCAGGCTCACTGTCCAACGTGAAGTGAACAAGTGCAGTTAAATGTTGTTGTTGTTGTTTCAAATTTAGCAACTCAGAACGAAGTGTCCATGTAGCACGGGCTATGGTGAGCCCGTAATTGAGTTTGGATATACACGATAACCTTGTTTCTGTGATATTTGGGTCCAAGTTTAAAATGTAGGAGGGAATTTCGCCTTTTTCCCTGCTTATTTATCGCTTCTGTTTTAGTGCACTGGTTTTAATCTTGTTTTATTAACATTATCTTGGTGGCGGATGTAGATGCAAAATGCTCAATAATGAGTCCCATTCCTCAACGTCTTTTCTAATCATTGTAGTCGCGGTGGAATGTGCATCTAATGCAGCTGCTGTCGTTGGATTAATGTTGAGTTTGATACGCAGGGGTTCATTAGCTTCACATTCCAGTAAGTAGTGCAATAGTGGCGCCTCTGCTTCAGTTTCACAGATGTGACACTCTTTAACTATTGGGTTCATTACCTCCCAGCAGCACTTGTAACCAAGTCTGAGTCTGTGTATAGCTACTGCAATGTCTCTGGATATCTTTTTGCCAGGCTTGAAAGAGGAGTAACCAGTGGCTTGTTCGTACCATATCGCAGTGGATCTTCCTTCCGCTACTTTGGCTCTGTGGCGACTTTTGATAGTTGAGAATATTTCTTCTTGATTAGCTCCTTAATCTGTAAGAAACTTGGAGGTATTTGAACCTGTACAACAGGTAGGGCAGTGGCAGTTTTTGCTAGTGAGTCTGCCTTTTCATTACCATCTATGCCAATGTGGCTTGGTATCCAATTTAGGGTGATAGACAGCCGTCGATTAAGGGCTTCTTTTCCTATATGTTGAATTTCTGTGAGGAGTTGTATATTATCTCTGTGCTGACTGGATAACAATGCCTGGAGCGAAGATTTAGAGTCGGTATGAATGATGACATCATGTAAATTATTCTCAATTGTATAGTTTATTGCCTCCTTCAGAGCATATAATTCTGTTTGCAATGTTGAGCACCCACTATTCATGCTCCAGTAAGCTTCATGGTTGGTAGTGTAAACTGCTGCCCCAGCAGAACCTTTTTCTTGATCAACTGATCCGTCTGTGAAGATGTGAGTCGTTGTGGGTTTTGAGATGGTTTCCATTTGTTGTTCTATTACTTCCTTGAGCCTCTGCGGGTTACATGCTAATTTTTTAATTGGTAATCTTTCAATGATTATCTTTAGATTCGATTCTTCCCATGGAGGAGGCTGTCAAAAGTGTTGATATGGTCTATCTTCCCCTTTGTTTTTAATGGTCCATTTCAGGTCCATTTTCTCTAAAATCTTGACCACATTATCCATCCTTGAGCTTGTTCTATACTGTAGGTTTTTCTGAAAGGATCTCTGTATGCTGTCTTTGATTGACAGCCTGGCGGTTGTTCCAGTAAGTTTTCCTATTATGGTGGCTATCCTTTGTTTCATCCTGTTTTCTAATGCTGGTAAATTTGTTTCCATTCTAAGGTTCTCTCTACGCGTCCATATAGGTGCTCCCACCATTTTTTTTTTTTTTTTTTTTTTTTTTTTTTTTTTTTTTTTTTTGAGATATATACAAGAGTTGTTACATTCTTGTACAGCCACTAGTACGCGTAGCGTTTCGGGCAGGTCCTTAATCCTATGGTCCCTGGAATACGATCCCCTGCCGCGAAGAATCGTTTTTTCATCCAAGTACACATTTTACTGTTGCGTTAAACAGAGGCAACAGTTAAGGAATTGCGCCCAGTAAATCCTCCCCGGCCAGGATACGAACCCATGACATAGCGCTCGCGGAACGCCAGGCGAGTGTCTTACCACTACACCACGGAGACTGCATTGTTCTCAGAGCATCATTTTGAGACACTTCCAGTTTCTCCCATTGGTTATCACTGAGGGATGTAAGAGCAGGAGCAGCATAGTCGATGAGTGACCTAACTGCTTGAACGTAGTACATTTTGAGTACTGGTAGAGATGCACCCTCTCTAAGACTGGTCAGGAGCGCAAAGCTGAGTTTCTGGCTTTACAGCGTTGCCGAAGATATTCAATTTCTTGAGTGAATTTCAACTGGTTGTCTATTATGACTCCTAGGTATTGAAAAGAGGTAACCCACTCAATTTCTTGTCCTTGTATTGCGAGTCTGATGTCTTGAGTTCTCATTTTGACGGTCATAGCTTTTGTTTTATTGCTGTTTATTTTCACTGCTATGCGTTCCGCTTCCTTGCTGATAATATCTAGGCATTTTTGTGCATGGTTCCTTGCACCTTTGCCATTGATGATGACAACAAAGTCGTCTGCATAGTTAAGAAGTTTGGCTTTTGGTAGCTTGAGCTTCATGAATTGTTCCATGAGACAGTTGAAGAGGAAGGGGCTTAGTATTCCTCCCTGCGGAGTTCCATTTTCCAGCCTCCTTGAGGTCGATGTTTTTCCTTGGAATTTGACTTTAGCTTCTCGGTTAAGCAGGCTTCCTTTGGCAAAAGCAAGTGCGTGTCCTTTAATTTCCTTATCCACAAGGCAGCACAGTGTAGCAGGAGAACTGGCTAACTCGAAGGCTTTTTCAAGGTCTAGAAAAATAAGGATTCCAGGTTTGTCATTGATTTTATCCAGGAGGGAGGTAAGGCATTCTGTGGTTCCAACACCTTTTCTGTAAGCAAACATATTTTGGTGTAGTGGATTGGCTTTCCATTCAATTCGATTATGGGCCATTCTTTCTGCAGTTTTGGCCAGACAGCTTGTTAATGAGATGGGTCGTGGATTTAATGGGTCTTTAGGTTTTGGAATGGGAACTATAATTGCACTGTTCCAAGAGTGGTCGGGTTCTTGTCACCCATACTCTGTTGATGAGATTCAAGAAGGCTTCTTCACCCTTTTCTCCTAGCTTGGCTAGCATGTTGTAAGTGATTTTGTCCTCGCCTGGAGCTGTATTTTTAGTTTTCTTTGTAGCACTTCTGAGTTCTTTCAGATTAAAAGGTTGGTCTAGTTCGTCAGGTAAGGCAAAAGCATCATCTATTTTTTTCCATCTTGCTGCTTGAAGTCTTTGTTGGTGAGTGAGAATTGCTTGAGAAAGTTGAGTGGAACTGGCTCTTGAAGCAAATAGATTTGCTGTCCAACTACAAATAGAAAAGTAGAGTACATATAGACAAGCTGCACAACTTTTACATAAGAACATAAGAACAAAGGCAACTGCAGAAGGCCTGTTGGCCCATACGAGGCAGCTCCTATTCTATAACCACCCAATCCCACTCATATACTTGTCCAACCCGTGCTTGAAACACTCGAGGGACCCCACCTCCACAATGTTACGCGGCAATTGGTTCCACAAATCAACAACCCTGTTACTGAACCAGTATTTACCCAAGTCTTTCCTAAATCTAAACTTATCCAATTTATACCCATTGTTTCGTGTTCTGTCCTGTGTTGATACTTTTAATACCCTATTAATATCCCCCCGGTTATGTCCATTCATCCACTTGTAAACCTCTATCATGTCACCCCTAACTCTTCGCCTTTCCAGTGAATGCAACTTAAGCTTTGTTAATCTTTCTTCATATGAAAGATTTCTAATTTGGGGAATTAACTTAGTCATCCTACGCTGGACACGTTCAAGTGAATTTATATCCATTCTATAATATGGCGACCAAAACTGAACTGCATAATCTAAATGGGGCCTAACTAGAGCAAGATATAGCTTGAGAACCACACCAGGTGTCTTGTTACTAACGCTGCGATTAATAAATCCAAGTGTCCGATTTGCCTTATTACGAACATTTATGCATTGATCCTTTTGTTTTAAATTCTTACTAATCATAACTCCCAGATCCCTTTCGCAATCCGACTTCGCAATCACAACACCATCTAGCTCGTATCTTGTAACTCTATCATCATTACCTAACCTCAGAACTTTACATTTATCAGCATTAAACTGCATCTGCCAATCCTTCGACCATTTCAAAACCCTATCTAGATCAACTTGAAGTGATAGTGAGTCCTCCTCCGAATTAATTTCCCTACCGATTTTCGTATCATCGGCAAATTTGCAAATGTTGCTACTCAAACCTGAATCTAAATCATTTATATATATTATAAACAACAGAGGTCCCAGGAAAGAGCCTTGAGGCACTCCACTTAAAACATTTTCCCACTCTGACTTGATTCCATTTATACTAACTCTCTGTTTCCTTTGGTATAGCCATGCCCTAATCCAGCTTAATATAGCACCCCCAATACCATGAGACTCTATCTTTTTAATCAGTCTTTCATGTGGCACTGTATCAAAAGCTTTGCTAAAGTCAAGGTATACAACATCGCAATCCTTACCACTATCAACTGCCTCAACAATGCTAGAATAAAAAGATAACAAATTTGTTAAACATGAACGGCCATAAGAACATAAGAACAAAGGTAACTGCAGAAGGCCTATTGGCCCATACGAGGCAGCTCCTATTCTATAACCACCCAATCCCACTCATATACTTGTCTAACCCGTGCTTGAAACAATCGAGGGACCCCACCTCCACAATGTTACGCGGCAATTGGTTCCACAAATCAACAACCCTGTTACTGAACCAGTATTTACCCAAGTCTTTCCTAAATCTAAACTTATCCAATTTATATCCATTGTTTCGTGTTCTGTCCTGTGTTGATACTTTTAATACCCTATTAATATCCCCCCGGTTATGTCCATTCATCCACTTGTAAACCTCTATCATGTCACCCCTAACTCTTCGCCTTTCCAGTGAATGCAACTTATAAAACCATGTTGCGACTCAATTATTAATTTATGTTTTTCAAGATGAAGACGAATTTTATTTGCTATTATAGATTCGAGTAACTTTCCCACAATAGACGTGAGGCTAATTGGTCGATAGTTAGACGCAAGTGATCTATCTCCTTTCTTAAAAACTGGTATCACATTAGCAACTTTCCAAAACTCTGGCACTCTGCCTGTCTCTATTGATTTATTAAATATGATTGACAGTGGGTCACAATCATGCATCATTCAAAAACAATACTAAAAAGTACCTAATTTCATCTTCATAGTTTTTTACCTTTTGCTTTAAAACTGCACTGTATCTATTGCTACCCAATCTCCCAATCTTTATGTACCCAATCTGAACATCTTTATCATTGCTGTCTTCTTATATTTACTGTCAATCTGCTGTATGGTGTCTATTAATCTTGTTTAAATTACCAATCAAGCTGTCAATGTAATCAATCAGAGCTTTAATATACCAATTTGCTTTAATATACTTACTAATCTCTCTCATCTCATTTTTTTTTCTTGCAATGTATTTGTTATCATTTTAATAATTATGATAGAATTTACCTACTTAAAATTATCTGTTAGGTTAAGGACCTGCCCGAAACGCTGCGCGTACTAGTGGCTTTACAAGAGTGCAATTACTGTACTTTGCTATGTATTCTCACAAACCCAATGTACCTTCTTGTATATAACTAAATAAATAAATAAATAAATAAATAAATAAAATAAATAAATAGAGATTCAAGACAGCAATAGAATTAGTTAGGAGCAAGGGAGGAATCCCGATCATATGTGGCATTCTTCCAAGAAAGGGAGTGGGAAATGAATGGATGTCGAGGGCACTTGGTGTCAATTGCCGGCTGGAAAGATATTGCAAATCAAATGCAATATCTTTCATAGACAACTGGGAACACTTCTATGGAAGAAATGAAATGTATGCTCGGGATGGGGTGCATCTATAAAGGGCTGGGGTTGTTGCTGTTGCGAACTCGCTGGAACCAGTGGTTAGAGGTGTTTGTTTGGGTTTAAACTGTAAGTAGATAGTGGTATGGGAATTGTTTTGGAGGAAGGAGGTAATAAAAGTATGTGTTTGGGGGAGAAAGGAATTGGCAAAATGATCAGGGAAATTGAAGGGCCTCAAAATAACAATTCACTTAGAAAATAAGAACATAAGAACAAAGGCAACTGCAGAAGGCCTATTGGCCCATACGAGGCAGCTCCTATTTATAACCACCAAATCCCACTCATATACTTGTCCAACCCGTGCTTAAAACAATCGAGGGACACCACCTCCACCACGTTACGCGGCAATTGGTTCCACAAATCAACAACCCTGTTACTGAACCAGTATTTACCCAAGTCTTTCCTAAATCTAAACTTATCCAATTTATACCCATTGTTTCGTGTTCTGTCTTGTGTTTATATTTTTAATACCCTATTAATATCCCCCCTGTTATGTCCATTCATCCACTTGTAAACCTCTATCATGTCACCCCTAACTTCGCCTTTCTAGTGAATGCAACTTAAGCTTTGTTAATCTTTCTTCATATGAAAGATTTCTAATTTGGGGAATTAACTTAGTCATCCTACGTTGGACACGTTCAAGTGAATTTATATCCATTCTATAATACGGCGACCAAAACTGAGCTGCATAATCTAAATGGGGCCTAACCAGAGCAAGATATAGCTTAAGAACCACACCAGGTGTCTTGTTACTAACGCTTCGATTAATAAATCCCAGTGTCCTATTCGCCTTATTACTAACATTCATGCATTGATGCTTTTGTTTTAAATTCTTACTAATCATAACTCCCAGATCCCTTTCGCAATCCGACTTCACAATCCCAACATCATCTAGCTCGTATCTTGTAACTCTATCATCATTACCTAGCCTCAGAACTTTACATTTATCAGCATTAAACTGCATCTGCCAATACTTTGACCATTTCAAAACCCTATCTAGATCAACTTGAAGTGATAGTAAGTCCTCCTCCGAATTAATTTCCCTACCGATTTTCGTATCATCGGCAAATTTGCAAATGTTGCTACTCAAACCTGAATCTAAATCATTTATATATATTATAAACAACAGAGGTCCCAGGACAGAGCCCTGAGGTACTCCACTAACATTATCCCACTCTGACTTAACCCCATTTATACTAACTCTCTGTTTCCTTTGGAATAGCCATGCCCTAATCCAAGTTAATATAGCACCCCCAATACCATGAGCTTCTATTTTTTTAATTAGTCTTTCGTGTGGCACTGTATCAAAAGCTTTGCTAAAGTCAAGGAACAACATCACAATCCTTACCACTATCAACTGCCTCAACTATGCTGGAATAAAAAGTTAGCAAATTTGTTAAACATGAACGGCCATTTGTAAAACCATGTTGCGACTCATTTATTAATTTATGTTTTTCAAGATGGAGACGAATTGTATTTGCAATTATTGATTCAAGTAACATTCCCACAATAGACGTTAGGCTAATTGGCCGATAGTTTGACGCAAGAGATCTATCTCCTTTCTTAAAAATTGGTACCACATTAGCTACCTTCCATGACTCTGGCACTCTGCCTGACTCTATTGATTTATTAAATATGGTAGACAGTGGCTCGGAAAGCTCCTCTTGCATTCTTTAAGCACCCTGGCAAACACTTCATCCGGCCCTGGGGATTGGTTTGGTTTTAAGAACATAAGAACATAAGAACAAAGGTAACTGCAGAAGGCCTATTGGCCCATACGAGGCAGCTCCTATTCTATAACCACCCAATCCCACTCATATACTTGTCCAACCCGCGCTTGAAACAATCGAGGGACCCCACCTCCACCACGTTACGCGGCAATTGGTTCCACAAATCTACAACCCTGTTACTGAACCAGTATTTACCCAAGTCTTTCCTAAATCTAAACTTATCCAATTTATACCAATTGTTTCGTGTTCTGTCCTGTGTTGATACTTTTAATACCCTATTAATATCCCCCTTGTTATGTCCATTCACCCACTTGTAAACCTCTATCATGTCGCCCCTAACTCTTCGCCTTTCCAGTGAATGCAACTTAAGCTTTGTTAATCTTTCTTCATATGAAAGATTTCTAATTTGGGGAATTAACTTAGTCATCCTACGCTGGACACGTTCAAGTGAATTTATATCCATTCTATAATATGGCGACCAAAACTGAACTGCATAATCTAAATGGGGCCTAACTAGAGCAAGATATAGCTTGAGAACCACACCAGGTGTCTTGTTACTAACGCTGCGATTAATAAATCCAAGTGTCCGATTTGCCTTATTACGAACATTTATGCATTGATCCTTTTGTTTTAAATTCTTACTAATCATAACTCCCAGATCCCTTTCGCAATCCGACTTCGCAATCACAACACCATCTAGCTCGTATCTTGTAACTCTATCATCCTTACCTAACCTCAGAACTTTACATTTATCAGCATTAAACTGCATCTGCCAATCCTTTGACCATTTCAAAACCCTATCTAGATCAACTTGAAGTGATAGTGAGTCCTCCTCCGAATTAATTTCCCTACCGATTTTCGTATCATCGGCAAATTTGCAAATGTTGCTACTCAAACCTGAATCTAAATCATTTATATATATTATAAACAACAGAGGTCCCAGGACAGAGCCCTGAGGCACCCCTCTTACAACATTTTCCCACTCTGACTTGATTCCATTTATACTAACTCTCTGTTTCCTTTGGTATAGCCATGCCCTAATCCAGCTTAATATAGCACCCCCAATACCATGAGACTCTATCTTTTTAATCAGTCTTTCATGTGGCACTGTATCAAAAGCTTTGCTAAAGTCAAGGTATATAACATCGCAATCCTTACCACTATCAACTGCCTCAACAATGATAGAATAAAAAGATAACAAATTTGTTAAACATGAACGGCCATTTATAAAACCATGTTTCGACTCAATTATTAATTTATGTTTTTCAAGGTGAAGACGAATTGTATTTGCTATTATGGATTCGAGTAACTTTCCCACAATAGATGTTAGGCTAATTGGTCGATAGTTAGACGCAAGTGATCTATCTCCTTTCTTAAAAACTGGTATCACATTAGCAACTTTCCAAAACTCTGGCACTCTGCCTGACTCTATTGATTTATTAAATATGGTTGACAGTGGGTCACAAAGCTCCTCTTTTAGTTTTTCTAATTGTTTAATTACATCCTCCCTGGTAACTGCTAAACTAGTCAACCTGTCCTCATCCCCACCCACATAGACTTGTTCGGCTGAAGGCATATTGTTAAGTTCTTCTTTAGTAAATACAGATATAAAATATTTGTTAAAAATACTACTCATCTCCTTGTCATTATCCGTTATTTGACCTGTCTCAGATTTTAATGGACCTATCCTTTCCCTAGTCTTAGTTCGATATAACTGAAAAAAAACTTTTAGGGTTTGACTTTGCTTGCTCTGCTATGCGAACTTCATAGTTTCTTTTTGCTTTCCTTATCTCTTTTTTAACATTTCTAACCAGTTGTATGAATTCCTGTTCTAAACTGACTTCCCCATTCTTAATCCTTTTGTACCAAGCTCTCTTTTTACCAATAAGGTTCTTCAAATTCTTTGTTATCCACTTTGGGTCATTAGTATTCGATCTATTCAATTTGTATGGTATACTACGTTCCTGTGCTTTGTTTAGAATATTCTTAAATAAGTTATATATTAAATACACATCGAAATCCCCTTTTACGTCACCTATCGCTGGGTTCATGTCTCGCTCCAAGACCGGCCCACACCCCATACCCAAGACTTTCCAATCTATTTGACCCAAAAAATTTCTTAGGCTATTAAAATCAGCTTTTCGAAAATCTGGCACTTTAACAGAATTTTCTCCTACAGGTCTATTCCATTCTATGCTAAATCTGATTTCTTTGTGATCACTGTTCCCTAGCTCACTCCCTATTTCGATGTCATTAATTTGTGTTTCCCTGTTAGTTAACACTAAATCTAAAATATTATTTTCCCGCGTTGGTTCCTTAATGTGTTGCGTAAGAAAGCAATCGTCAATTAATTCTAGAAAATCTTCTGCTTCACTATTCCCTGTTTTGTTCACCCAGTTCATTCCATTAAAATTAAAGTCACCCATGACATAAATACTGTTAGATCTAGATGCTCTAGATATTTCATCCCATAGATGCTTTGCTTCAATTCTGTCTAAATTTGGTGGCCTATATATAACTTCTATTATAATATTATTTGCTTTTTCGTTTAATTCTATCCAAATAGTTTCTGTGTGTGGCTCAGTTTTGATTCCATCTTTGAGACTACATTTCAAATTGTCCCTAACATATATGGCTACTCCCCCTCCTCGTCTAATATATCTATCTGTGTGAAATAGTTTAAATCCATTTATCTGATATTGAGCTAATATTTCTCTATTTTGTACGTTCATCCACGTTTCGGTAAGTGCAATAATATCTGTTTTTTCTGTGCAGACATGTGCATATAATTCATTAATTTTATTTCTTAAACTTCTACTGTTAGTGTAATATATCCTAAGTGAATTGTTATTTTGAGGCCCTTTTCTTTCCCTGATCATTTTGCCAATTCTTTTCTCCCACGAACACATACTTTTATTACCTCCTTCCTCCAAATCAATTCCCATACCGCTATCTACTAACAGTTTAAACCCAAACAAGCACCTCTAACCACTGGTTCCAACGAGTTCGTAACAGCAACTACCCCAGCCCTCGATAGATGCACCCCATCACGAGCATACATTTCATTTCTTCCATAGAAGCGTTCCCAGTTGTCTATGAAAGATATTGCATTTGATTTGCAATATCTTTCCAGCCGGCAATTGACACCAAGTGCCCTCGACATCCATTCATTTCCCACTCCCTTTCTTGGAAGAATGCCACATATGATCGGGATTCCTCCCTTGCTCCTAACTAATTCAATGGCTGTCCTGAATCTCTGTATTAGTTCCTCACTCCTAACTCGTCCAACATCATTACCCCCTGCACTAATACAAATAATGGGTTTGTTTCCATTTCCTGTCATTATATCATTCATGTTTCCAACAATATCACCAATTCCAGCTCCCGGAATTCCAGTTTACAAGTGGATGAATGGACATAACAAAGGAGATATTAATAGGGTATTAAAAGTATCAACACAAGGCAGAACACGAAACTATGGGTATAAATTGGATAAGTTTAGATTTAGGAAAGATTTGGGTAAATACTGGTTCGGTAACAGGGTTGTTGATTTGTGGAACCAATTACCGCGTAACGTGGTGGAGGTGGGGTCCCTCGATTGTTTCAAGCGCAGGTTGGACAACTATATGAGTGGGATTGGGTGGTTATAGATAGGAGCTGCCTCGTATGGGCCTATAGGCCTTATGCAGTTACCTTTGTTCTTATGTTCTTAAGAGATATATCTCCTTTCTTAAAAATAGGTATCACATTAGCAACTTTCCATTGTGTTTACACAACTTTCCATGTGTAGCCATCAATAATATGACTTCTCCCACTTTACCAATAACCGTTGGAGTGCCAATGGGCAGCATCTTGGGACCTCTCCTATTTCTAATATACATCAATGATCTGCCTAATGTCTCTAACATTCTGAAACCTATTTTGTTTGCTGATGATGCTACCCTCATCTACTCTAACCCAACCCACATACACTAAATAATGTTGTTAATAATGAACTAAAAAAAGTCCACTTATGGATGTCAATCAATAAACTAACACTTAACATAGAAAAGACCTACTACATCTTATTTGGAAGCGAATCTACAAATGCAATTCAGCTTCAGATAGACAATGTAAACATTAGCAATAAAAATGATGGAAAGTTTCTCGGCCTATTCCTAGACAAGAGACTCAACTTCAGTACCCAGTCAGGTGCAGTCACAGTGAGAGGTTGTGTTAGCTGGAGCTCCGATTCTAATAACATTATTATTGCAATAATGGAAGGATTAGTAAAAGATTTGGTGAGTCTGGTTGGTGCTCTGAGAGCAGAGATGGATTCCCTGTGGGAGGAGGTACGACGGCTAAGACTTCGGGAGGAAACGAAGGAGGAGGCCAGTGTTGACGGGACCTCATTAAGAAGGACTGACGAGACCAGTATTAAGAAGTCCTCGTCTTGGCAAGTTGTGAAAGACAGGGGTCTTAAGAAGACCTTTGCAAAACAGACAACTAATAGCCTACACCTAAGGACTTTTAACGCATTTGACGTATTAGAGGACGAGTGCTGTGTTGAACCTGTTGTTCAACGAGGTGGCAAAGACAAAGTAACGAGGAGCATTGAAGCGCAGGTCCCTCAAACTGCTCGAAAGGAAAAGGGAGAATCGAAGCGAATTTTGGTTGTGGGAGATTCCCAGGTGAGGTATTTAGACAGAACGTTTTGTGCCAGAGATAGGGGGTACAGATTAAGGGTTTGCTATACGGGAGCTGAAATTGGTGATATTGTTGGAAACATGAATGATATTATGACAGGAAATGGAAACAAACCCATTATTTGTATTAGTACAGGGGGTAATGATGTTGGACGAGTTAGGAGTGAAGAACTAATACAGAGATTCAGGACAGCCATTGAATTAGATAGGAGCAAGGGAGGAATCCCGATCATATGTGGCATTCTTCCAAGAAAGGGAGTAGGAAATGAATGGATATCGAGGGCACTTGGTGTCAATTGCCGGCTGGAAAGATATTGCAAATCAAATGCAATATCTTCCATAGACAACTGGGAACACTTCTATGGAAGAAATGGAATGTATGCTCGTGATGGGGTGCATCTATCGAGAGCTGGGGTTGTTGCTGTTGCGAACTCGTTGGAAGAAGTGGTTAGAGGTGTTTTTTTGGGTTTAAACTGTTGTCTGATAGAGGTATGGGAATTGATTTGGAGGAAGGAGATAATAAAAGTACGTGTTTGTGGGAGAAAGGAATTGGCAAAATGATCAGGGAAAGAGAAGGGCCTCAAAATATCAATTCACTTAGGGTATATTACACTAACAGTAGAAGTCTAAGAAATAAAATTAACGAATTAAATGCTCTTGTCTGCATAGAAAAAATAGATATTATTGCACTTACCGAAACGTGGATGAATGTAGAAAATAGAGAACTATTAGCTGAATATCAAATAAATGGATTTAAACTATTTCACACAGATAGATATATTAGACGAGGAGGGGGAGTAGCCATTTATGTTAGGGACAATTTGAAATGTAGTCTCAAAGAGGGAATCAAAACTGAGCCACACACAGAAACTATTTGGATAGAATTATACGAAAAAGCAAATAATATTATAATAACAGTTATATATAGGCCACCAAATTTAGACAGAATGGAAGCAAAGCATCTATGGGATGAAATATCTAGGGCATCTAGATCTAACAGTATTTACGTCATGGGTGACTTTAATTTTAGTGGAATAAACTGGTTGAAC
The DNA here is from genome assembly GCF_040958095.1 of Procambarus clarkii. Taxonomy (NCBI): domain Eukaryota; kingdom Metazoa; phylum Arthropoda; class Malacostraca; order Decapoda; family Cambaridae; genus Procambarus; species Procambarus clarkii. The sequence goes on from NC_091211.1 coordinate 5,208,330, forward strand.
AAAACAGGGAATAGTGAAGCAGAAGATTTTCTAGAATTAATTGACGATTGCTTTCTTACGCAACACAGTAAGGAACCAACGCGGGAAAATAATATTTTAGATTTAGTGTTAACTAACAGGGAAACACAAATTAATGACATCAAAATAGGGAGTGAGCTAGGTAACAGTGATCACAAAGAAATCAGATTTAGCATAGAATGGAATAGACCTGTAGGAGAAAATTCTGTTAAAGTGCCAGATTTTCGAAAAGCTGATTTTAATAGCCTTAGAAATTTTTTGGGTCAAATTGATTGGAAAGTCTTGGGTATGGGGTGGGGGCCGGTCTTGGAGCGAGACACGAACCCAGCGATAGGTGACTTAAATGGGGATTTCGATGTGGATTCAATATATAACTTATTTAAGAATATTCTAAACAAAGCACAGGAACGTAGTATACCATACAAATTGAATAGATCGAATACCAATGACCCAAAGTGGATAACAAAGAATTTGAAGAACCTTCTACGTAAAAAGAGAGCTTGGTACAAAAGGATTAAAAAAGGGGAGGTCACTTTAGAACAGGAATTCGTACAACTGGTTAGAAATGTTAAAAAAGAGATAAGGAAAGCAAAAAGAAACTATGAAGTTCGCATAGCAGGGCAAGCAAAGACAAATCCTAAAGGGTTTTTTCAGTTATATCGTACTAAAACTAGGGAAAGGATAGGTCCATTAAAAACTGAGACAGGTCAAATAACAGATAGTGATGAAGAGATGAGTAGTATTTTTAATAAATATTTTGTATCTGTATTTACTAAAGAGGAACTTAACAATATGCCTTCAGCCGAACAAGTCTATGTGGGTGGGGACGAGGACAGGTTGACGAGTTTAACAGTTACCAGGGAGGATGTTCTTAATCAAATAGTAAAACTCAAACCAAACAAATCCCCAGGGCCGGATGAAGTGTTTGCCAGGGTGCTTAAAGAATGCAAAGAGGAGCTTTGTGACCCACTGTCAACCATATTTAATAAATCAATAGAGTCAGGCAGAGTGCCAGAGTTTTGGAAAGTTGCTAATGTGATACCAGTTTTTAAGAAAGGAGATAGATCACTTGCGTCTAACTATCGACCAATTAGCCTAACGTCTATTGTGAGAAAGTTACTCGAATCTATAATAGCAAATAAAATTCGTCTTCATCTTGAAAAACATAAATTATTAATTGAGTCGCAACATGGTTTTATAAATGGCCGTTCATGTTTAACAAATTTATTATCTTTTTATTCTAGCATTGTTGAGGCAGTTGATAGTGGTAAGGATTGCGATGTTGTGTACCTTGACTTTAGCAAAGCTTTTGATACAATGCCACATGAAAGACTGATTAAAAAGTTAGAGTCTCATGGTATTGGGGGTGCTATATTAAGCTGGATTAGGGCATGGCTATACCAAAGGAAACAGAGAGTTAGTATAAATGGAGTCACCATCTGGCCATACGAGCTAGATGGTGTTGTGATTGCGAAGTCGGATTGCGAAAGGGATCTGGGAGTTATGATTAGTAAGAATTTAAAACAAAAGGATCAATGCATAAATGTTCGTAATAAGGCAAATCGGACACTTGGATTTATTAATCGCAGCGTTAGTAACAAGACACCTGGTGTGGTTCTCAAGCTATACCTTGCTCTAGTTAGGCCCCATTTAGATTATGCAGTTCAGTTTTGGTCGCCATATTATAGAATGGATATAAATTCACTTGAACGTGTCCAGCGTAGGATGACTAAGTTAATTCCCCAAATTAGAAATCTTTCATATGAAGAAAGATTAACAAAGCTTAAGTTGCATTCACTGGAAAGGCGAAGAGTTAGGGGTCACATGATAGAGGTTTACAAGTGGGTGAATGGACATAACAAAGGGGATATTAATAGGGTATTAAAAGTATCAACACAAGACAGAACACGAAACAATGGGTATAAATTGGATAAGTTTAGATTTTGGAAAGACTTGGGTAAATACTGGTACAGTAACAGGGTTGTTGATTTGTGGAACCAATTGCCGCGTAACATTGTGGAGGTGGGGTCCCTCGATTGTTTCAAGCACGGGTTGGACAAGTATATGAGTGGGATTGGGTGGTTATAGAATGGGAGCTGCCTCGTATGGGCCAATGGGCCTTCTGCAGTTACCTTTGTTCTTATGTTCTTATGTTCTTATGAGTCAAGTCAGAGTGGGAAAATGTTGTAAATGGGGTGCCTCAGGGCTCTGTCCTGGACCTCTGTTGTTTATAATATATATAAATGATTTAGATTCAGGTTTGAGTAGCAACATTTGCAAATTTGCCGATGATACGAAAATCGGTAGGGAAATTAATTCGGAGGAGGACTCACTATCACTTCAAGTTGATCTAGATAGGGTTTTGAAATGGTCGAAGGATTGGCAGATGCAGTTTAATGCTGATAAATGTAAAGTTCTGAGGTTAGGTAATGATGATAGGGTTACAAGATACGAGCTAGATGGTGTTGAGATTGCGAAGTCGAATTGCGAAAGGGATCTGGGAGTTATGATTAGCAAGAATTTAAAACAAAAGGATCAATGCATAAATGTTCGTAATAAGGCAAATCGGACACTTGGATTTATTAATCGCAGCGTTAGTAACAAGACACCTGGTGTGGTTCTCAAGCTATATCTTGCTCTAGTTAGGCCCCATTTAGATTATGCAGTTCAGTTTTGGTCGCCATATTATAGAATGGATATAAATTCACTTGAACGTGTCCAGCGCAGGATGACTAAGTTAATTCCCCAAATTAGAAATCTTTCATATGAAGAAAGATTAACAAAGCTTAAGTTGCATTCACTGGAAAGGCGAAGAGTTAGGGGTCACATGATAGAGGTTTACAAGTGGGTGAATGGACATAACAAAGGGGATATTAATAGGGTATTAAAAGTATCAACACAAGACAGAACACGAAACAATGGGTATAAATTGGATAAGTTTAGATTTTGGAAAGACTTGGGTAAATACTGGTACAGTAACAGGGTTGTTGATTTGTGGAACCAATTGCCGCGTAACATTGTGGAGGTGGGGTCCCTCGATTGTTTCAAGCATGGGTTGGACATGTATATGAGTGGGATTGGGTGGTTATAAATAGGAGCTGCCTCGTATGGGCCAACAGGCCTTCTGCAGTTGCCTTTGTTCTTATGTTCTTATGTACCCACATACAACACATAACTAAGAAATTCTCTAAAACAGTTGGTATACTCTCCAAAATCAGATATTATGTACCTAACTCTGCTCTCATCTCTCTATATTATGCACTAATATATCCCTATCTTAATTATGGTATCTGTGCATGAGGTTCAACCACTGCAAACCACCTCAAGTCTATCATCACCCAGCAAAAATCTGCTATCAGAATAATAACAAATTCTGCTTTCAGACAACACTCAGCCCTCTTGTTTAACTCCCTAAACATGCTAAACATAATCTCACTCCACAAATTCTCTTGTGCCAACTACATTTACAAAACCCTGTTCTTAAATGCAAATCCTGCTCTGAAACTCTCCCTGGTCAAATGAAATAGGACCCATTATCACCACACCAGAAATAAATATCTCTTTGATATCCCCAGAGTCAAACTTAATCTGTGTAAATACTCTATGCAAATAAAGAGACCCAGTCTGTGGAACTCACTCCCTATTGAATTGAAAAGCTGTCCAACTTTGTTTGAGCACAGGAACGTAGTATACCATTGAGCACAGGAACGTAGTATACCATACAAATTGAATAGATCGAATACTAATGACCCAAAGTGGATAACAAAGAATTTGAAGAACCTTATAGGTAAAAAGAGAGCTTGGTACAAAAGGATTAAAAATGGGGAGGTCACTTTAGAACAGGAATTCGTACAACTGGTTAGAAATGTTAAAAAAGAGATAAGGAAAGCAAAAAGAAACTATGAAGTTCGCATAGCAGGGCAAGCAAAGACAAATCCTAAAGGGTTTTTTCAGTTATATCGTACTAAGACTAGGGAAAGGATAGGTCCATTAAAAACTGAGACAGGTCAAATAACAGATAGTGATGAAGAGATGAGTAGTATTTTTAATAAATATTTTGTATCTGTATTTACTAAAGAGGAACTTAACAATATGCCTTCAGCCGAACAAGTCTATGTGGGTGGGGACGAGGACAGGTTGACGAGTTTAGCAGTTACCAGGGAGGATGTTCTTAAACAAATAGTAAAACTCAAACCAAACAAATCCCCAGGGCCGGATGAAGTGTTTGCCAGGGTGCTTAAAGAATGCAAAGAGGAGCTTTGTGACCCACTGTCAACCATATTTAATAAATCAATAGAGTCAGGCAGAGTGCCAGAGTTTTGGAAAGTTGCTAATGTGATACCAGTTTTTAAGAAAGGAGATAGATCACTTGCGTCTAACTATCGACCAATTAGCCTAACGTCTATTGTGGGAAAGTTACTCGAATCTATAATAGCAAATAAAATTCGTCTTCATCTTGAAAAACATAAATTAATAATTGAGTCGCAACATGGTTTTATAAATGGCCGTTCATGTTTAACAAATTTGTTATCTTTTTATTCTAGCATTGTTGAGGCAGTTGATAGTGGTAAGGATTGCGATGTTGTATACCTTGACTTTAGCAAAGCTTTTGATACAGTGCCACATGAAAGACTGATTAAAAAAATAGAGTCTCATGGTATTGGGGGTGCTATATTAAGCTGGATTAGGGCATGGCTATACCAAAGGAAACAGAGAGTTAGTATAAATGGAATCAAGTCAGAGTGGGAAAATGTTGTAAGTGGAGTGCCTCAAGGCTCTGTCCTGGGACCTCTGTTGTTTATAATATATATAAATGATTTAGATTCAGGTTTGAGTAGCAACATTTGCAAATTTGCCGATGATACGAAAATCGGTAGGGAAATTAATTCGGAGGAGGACTCACTATCACTTCAAGTTGATCTAGATAGGGTTTTGAAATGGTCAAAGGATTGGCAGATGCAGTTTAATGCTGATAAATGTAAAGTTCTGAGGTTAGGTAATGATGATAGAGTTACAAGATACGAGCTAGATGGTGTTGTGATTGCGAAGTCGGATTGCGAAAGGGATCTGGGAGTTATGATTAGTAAGAATTTAAAACAAAAGGATCAATGCATAAATGTTCGTAATAAGGCAAATCGGACACTTGGATTTATTAATCGCAGCGTTAGTAACAAGACACCTGGTGTGGTTCTCAAGCTATATCTTGCTCTAGTTAGGCCCCATTTAGATTATGCAGTTCAGTTTTGGTCGTCATATTATAGAATGGATATAAATTCACTTGAACGTGTCCAGCGTAGGATGACTAAGTTAATTCCCCAAATTAGAAATCTTTCATATGAAGAAAGATTAACAAAGCTTAAGTTGCATTCACTGGAAAGGCGAAGAGTTAGGGGTGACATGATAGAGGTTTACAAGTGGATGAATGGACAAAACCGGGGGGATATTAATAGGGTATTAAAAGTATCAACACAGGACAGAACACGAAACAATGGATATAAATTGGATAAGTTTAGATTTAGGAAAGACTTGGGTAAATACTGGTTCAGTAACAGGGTTGTTGATTTGTGGAACCAATTGCCGCGTAACATTGTGGAGGTGGGGTCCCTCGATTGTTTCAAGCACGGGTTGGACAAGTATATGAGTGGGATTGGGTGGTTATAGAATAGGAGCTGCCTCGTATGGGCCAATAGGCCTTCTGCAGTTACCTTTGTTCTTATGTTCTTATGTTCTTAACTTTTGCGTTATTCAAAAACAATACTAAAAAGTACCTAATTTCATCTTCATAGTTTTTTACCTTTTGCTTTAAAATTACACTGTATCTTTTGCTACCCAATCTTCATGTACCCAATCCGAACATCTTTACCATTGTGATCATTGCTGTCTTCTTATATGTGCTGTCAATCTGCTGTATGGTGTCTACTAATCTTGTTTAAATTACCAATCAAGCTGTCAATGTAATCAATCAGAGCTTTAATATACCATTGTGCTTTAGTATACATACTCATCTCTCTCATCTCATTTTTTTTGCAATGTATTTGTTATCATTTTATTAATTCTGCTAGAATTTACCTACTTAAAATTATCTGTTAGATTAAGGACCTGCCCGAAATGCTGCGCGTACAAGTGGTTTTAAAAGATTGTAAATACTATGCTATGTATTCTCACAAACCCAATGTACCTTCTTGTATGTAAATAAATAAATAAATAAATTAAGGAACCAACGCGGAAAAATAATATTTCAGACTTAGTGTTAACTAACAGGGAAACACAAATTAATGACATCGAAACAGAAAGTGAGCTAGGGACAGTGATCACAAAGAAATCAGATTTAGCATAAAATGAAATAGATCTGTAGGAGAAAATTCTCTTAATGGGTAAGATTTTCAAAAAGCTGATTTTAATAGCATAAAAAAATGTTCGGTCAAATAGACTGGAATGTCTTGTGCATGGGGGGGGGGCGGTGTGTGTCTGTCTTGGCGCGAGGTGAACCCAGCGATAGGTGACGTAAAAAGGGATTTTGATGTGGATTCAAAATATAACTTATTTAAAAATATTCTAAGCAAAGCACAGGAACCTAGTATCTTGAGATGATTTCGGGGCTTACCGTCCCCGCGGCCCGGTCCTCGTCCAGGCCTCCTTTTTGTTCACACCCCCAGGAAGCAGCCCGTAGCAGCTGTCTAACTCCGGCCGAAGCTATATCCCCAACGTCCCGATAGGACTTGGTGGTAAGTTTGGGCAAAGTTATTTCATCGAATCACATCACTTTGTGGGGCCACGTGAGCAACACAAATACAAACAAACTTGAATGGTCCCCAAGCTCATATGCATTTTAAAACTCCACACCTCAGATGGATTCGCACCCAGACAGCCAGGAGCACCATGCAACTGGCGTACACAGTACCTTACACACTCGACCATCCATGACTGAACAAAAGACATTGATAGTCGAGGCTATATCCCCAATGTCCAGACAGCACTTCGTGGTAAGATTGGGTATAGCTATTTCATCGAATCACCTCACTTTGTGGGGCCACGTGAGCAACACAAATGCAAACAAACTTGAATGGTCCCCAAGCCAATATGCAACTGAAAAACTCTACACCCCAGAAGGATTCGAACCCAGCAACCTATCCTCGACTCAAATCCATTCCATCCAGATGTCGACCCCACTGACCCATTCATAAATTTTAACTTGCTGTTCATTCAAAACGGAAATTTCTCAAATATAAATTAATATCATAATATATTAGCATATTGTGCATATATAGGCATTTGTTAGGTTAGGTTAGGTTAGGTTAGGTTAGGTTAGGTGTTTTGGTTCTATTGGCGATTGTTTGTATTTGTATTACGTGGGTGAAGCACTTAAAGCATTGTGGGTAAAAAAAAATCGTCAGTGAAGCCTTTCTTCTGAAAGTGTTTGAACGTCATCAGTTGTGAGTCGTGTGTAAACCGTTTTTTACTCATAAACAGGGGGTTTGGCGGGTGCATGGAATCACCTTTGGCTCTTTGTTTCGAGGGCGGGCAGAACCCAGACAACCAGGAGCACTATGCAACCGTCGTACCCCGTACCTTAACCACTCGACCAACCATGACTGTACAAAAGACATTGGTAGCCGAGGCTATATCCCCCAATGTCAAGACAGCACTTCGTGGTAAGATTGGGCATAGTTACTTTATTGAATCCACTCTCTTTGTGGGGACACGTGAGCAACACAAATGGAAACAAACTTGAATGGTTCCCGAGCAAATATGCAACTGAAAACTCCACACCCCAGAAGGATTCGAACCCAGAGAGCAAGTAGCAATATGTAACTAGCGTACCCAGTTCATTAACCACTCAACCAACCATGACTGTCCAAAAGACACTGGTAGCCAACCCTAGATCCCCAACGTCCCGACAGCATTTGATGGTAAGCTTGGGCATAGTTATTTCATTGAATTATCTCTTTTTTGTGGAGCTACATGAGCAACACAAATGCGAACAAACTTGAATGGTCCCCAAGCCAATAAGCAACTAAAAACTTCATACTCCAGAAGGATTCGATCCCAGACAGCCTGGAGCACTATGCACACTGGCGAACCCGGTACCTTAACCACTGGACCAACTGTCACTGTACAAAAGAAATTGATTGCCGAGGCTATATCTCCCTATGTCCCGATAGCACTTGGTGGTAAGCTTGGACATAGTTATTTCATCGAATCAACTGACTTGTGGGGCCACTTGAGCAACTCTAAAGTAAACAAGCTTGAATGGTCCCCAAGCCAATATGCAACAAAAAACTCCACACCCAGAAGGATTCGAACCCAGAGAGCAAAGAGCACTATGTAACTTGCGTACCCGGTACATCACTTATTCGACCAACCGTGACTGTACAAAGACAATGGTAGCTGAGGCTATATTCCCAATGTCCTGACTGCACTTGATGGTAAGCTTGGGCATAGTTATTTCATTATATCACTTTACTTTGTGAAGCCACGTTAACAACACAAATGCGAACAAGCTGGAATGGTCCCCAACCCAATATGCAACTGAAAACTCAACACCCCAGAAGAATTCGAACCCAGAGAGCAAGGAACACTATGCAACAGGCGTACCTGGTTCATTGACCATTCGACCAACCGTGACTGTACCAAAAACATTGGTAGCCGAGGCTATATCCGCAATGTACCGACAACACTTGGTGGTAATCTTGGGCATAGTTATTGTTACGTATCTCTAGTCGAATATGCATATAAATTCATGATAATGAGTTGGCAATATCAGGAGACAGAAGCGAGGTGGCTCTGAACACGTCTAATACCTGTTAGATTCGGGAAATTAGAATTCCTGGACCTGTTCAATTATGAGAGTTCCAGATGTCACTTTTTAATATTCATATATTTGTTAATTTACAGTAATTAAGCATGGGGCATTGTAACTTATATTAATTGTAGAAACTATATTATTTTATTTGCATTCTTATGAATTTTAAGAACAATTGTTTGTTCAATTAGTGGTAAAATATAAAAAGTTCATATTTACCATCCCTCATCCTCATGAGACGGATGGAGAGTGCATTGTGGGTCGTGGCGACGAGAGTCAGTCAGTTAGCTGCCAGATCTCGTCTGGGTTACATAAGTTGAGTATTTATGTCTCTTGTATATAGGTAGATTAATTGTGTCTGGAGGACAGTTTTTCTTTAAATTACGTAACCATTTATTAAGTGATTGCCATCTGAAATACTTTTTAATACTATATGTTTTGAGTATAAGAAAATATATTATATTCTATATTAATGTTTGTTATAGTTTTAACCCCACCTGGTGAACACTGATTTATCTGTTTTTTCTTTGTCTTGTGCCATTTCTCTTAACTAACAATAACAAACCACCTCTAGAGACAAGGGAGTTAAGCTTTAGGCTGCACAATGAAACCGCTATAGACAATTTTATAACTGCTGCTGCTAATGTCAACTGGGAGCCCGAGTTAGGTAACATAGGGGACATCAACCTAGCAGTGCAATCTTTTCTCCAAAAAACTCTCAGCCTTTATAACACCCACTGTCCTATGCTTACGAAACAAGTCACAACTAAAAGGCTTAACAATCCTTGGCTTACAAAGGGAATACTTAAATCCATTAATAAAAAACATGACCTTGAGAAGAAGTATAGGTTAGGAACCGTCTCCAAAGAATTCGCAAAGAATTACTCGTTAGTGCTATCTAAAATAATTAGACGAGCCAAAACTAAATACTACGAAGATAAATTTACCCAAATAAAGAGCAACATTAAAAAACTTGGAGCACAATTTCACAAATATTGGGATCTAAGAAGATTTTAAATAACAAACCAACACTCCTGTCCAATAACGATGGTCAGCTTTCAGCTTTTGATTCTAGTATTGAGTTCAATAGATTCTTCTTTTCCATTGGGTCATCCCTTGCAAATGACATTCCATCTTCCAGTACTGATGTTAAGGACTATCTTACAGGTAACTATCCACAATCTCTGTACCTAAAGCCTACAAATTCCACTGACGTTAATGAGATAATCCTTTCCCTTAAAACCAAGTCTTGTGCCCTTGAGGAGATACCAACTTTAATTTACAGAAAAGCCTCCAGATCTTTAGCCCCTGCTATTGCATTGCTCTTCAACATGTCACATGAACTCCAAACCTTTCCATATATTCTAAAAAAAAAGCGAGAATAACCCCTGTCCACAAATGTGGTGATCTCACAGATGTTAACAACTACAGACCTATATCAATCCTGCCTAACTTGTCAAAAATACTTGAAAAACTAATCTACAAGCAGCGTTACTCTTATCTAGCCAAACACAAAATACTTAGCTCTTGTCAATATGGCTTCAGACCCAAAAAAAGCACTAACGATGCACTTATTAGTATGATTAACTTGATTCATGCCGCTCATGATAAAACTGAGTTTTCTGTTGGATTATTTGTGGACCTGCGTAAGGCTTTTGACACTGTCAACCATCAAAACCTTCTTCTTAAATTACATCACTATGCAGTCAGAGGACACTCCCTACAATACCTCAATTCTTACCTTACTGACAGGCTCCAGTATGTTTCTGTGAATAATTCAATTTCTCCCACCCTACTTATCAACATCGGTGTTCCTCAGGGCAGCATACTTGGCCCTCTCCTCTTTCTCATCTACATTAATTAATGACCTTCCAAATGCCTCCCAACACCTCAAACCAATTCTATTTGCTGACGACACAACCTTCATTTACTCCAGTCCTGACCCCCCCTTGCTCTAAATGCCACATTAAATACTGAGCTAAATAAAGTCCATCTTTGGCTAACTGCCAACAAACTTACCCTTAACATTGACAAAACTTTCTATATTCTGTTTGGCAAAAAATCCTCTAATCAAATAAATCTCAGAATAAACAATACCCAAATTTGTAACAAAATAGATGGCAAATTCCTTGGCATTTTTTCTCACAATCTTCTCCATCACCTTGCATGGTATACAAGTTAAGGACACTGGCCTGTAATTCAGTGCCTCTTATCTGTCACCCTTTTTGTATATTGGTACTACATTAGCAGTCTTCCATATTTCTGGTAGGTCCCCCGTTTCCAGTGACCTACTATACACTATGGAGAGTGGTAGGCAAAGTGCTCCTGCACACTCTTTCAATACCCATGGCGAGATTCCATCTGGCCCAACAGCTTTTCTCACATCCAGCTCCAATAGGAGCTTCTTGACCTCATCTCTTGTAATTTCGAACCTATCCAAGGTCACCTGGTTTGCTGCCACCTCTTCTAGCGCCGCGACATCTCCCTGTTCTATTGTAAAGACCTCCTGGAACCTTTTGTTGAGTTCTTCACACACCTCTTTGTCATTCTCTGTGTACCTGTCCTCGCCCACCCTAAGTTTCATCGCCTGTTCCTTCACTGTTGTCTTCCTCCTGATGTGACTGTGTAGTAGCTTTGGTTCGGTCTTGGCTTTATTAGCTATATCATTTTCATACCTTTTCTCAGCTGCTCTTCTCACACTGACGTACTCGTTCCTGGTTCTCTGGTGTCTCACTCTACTTTCTGGTGTTCTGTAATTACGGAAGTTCCTCCATGCCCTTTTGTTCAGCTCCTTTGCTTTCATACATTCCTTATTAAACCACGGATTCTTCCTTTGCTTCTCTGTTTTTTCCTGTCGGGCTGGGACAAACCTGCTTACAGCCTCCTGACATTTTTGGGTGACATAGTCCATCATGTCTTGTACGGACTTGGTTCCGAGTTCTGTGTCCCAATGTATATCCCATAGGAATTTATTAATTTCCTCATAGTTTCCCTTTCGGTACGCCAGCCCTTTGGTTCCCAGTTCTTTTTTGGGGGTGATAATTCCCAGCTCAACCAGGTACTCAAAGCTCAATACACTATGATCACTCATTCCCAAGGGGGGCTTCCAACTTAACTTCCCTTATATCCGACTCATTTAGGGTAAATATCAGATCAAGCAAGGCTGGTTCATCCCCTCCTCTCATTCTTGTCGGTCCCTTGACGTGTTGACTTAGAAAGTTTCTTGTTGCCACATCCAGCCGCTTAGCTCTCCATGTGTCTGGGCCTCCATGTGGGTCTCTGTTCCCCCAATCTATCTTCCCATGGTTGAAGTCTCCCATGATTAGAAGTCTGGATCCGTTCCTGCTAGCCACAGAAGCTGCTCTCTCTATTATATTGATGGTGGCCAAGTTGTTTCTATCATATTCCTGTCTGGGTCTTCTGTCATTCGGTGGGGGGTTATATATGACTACTATTATAATTTTCTGTCCTCCAGTTGCTATGGTGCCTGAAATGTAGTCACTGAAACCTTCACAGTTCTGAATTACCATCTCTTCGAAACTCCAACCTTCTCTTAGTAGCAGAGCTACACCACCTCCTCCTCTCCCTTCTCTCTCTTTCCTCACTACATAGTAGCCCTGTGGAAACACTGCGTTTGTTATGATTTTCGTTACCTTTGTTTCTGTGAGTGCTATTATGTCTGGTTTTTTTCTAGTGCCCATTCTCCAAGTTCACTTGTTTTATTTGAAATCCCATCTATGTTAGTGTACATCGCCTTGAAGCTCACTTTCTTCTGTTCATTTTCATGTCACTTTCTTGGCAAGCATTCTGCTGGTGTGGGAAGCTGTTCCGTGGGTGAGAGGATCTGTGAGGTGGTTTGCAGGGTCTAAGAGGATTTTGGGGTGGGGGGTGGGGGTTTAAGGGAAGGGGGGACAGGTAGGGTGTCGGTTAAGGAGGTAGGGGGGATATGGAGGATACGGGGTGAGGGGGGAGGAGGGATAGGGAGGGTATGGGATGAAGGGGGAGGAGGGACAGGGGGAAAAAGGTGGGAGGGGGGACATGATGGAAATGGGGAAGGGGTGTCAGGGTCAGAATGGGGTGGGGGGGGGAGGGAGGGTTGGGTGGGGGCAGGTAGGGTGAGGGGAAGGGAGGGTTTCTATGCAGAGGAGGGTGGTGGTGTTGGCCCCCCCCCCCCCCCCTCTGGTGTTGCTGGGATGCTGGTTTTGGGTTCTCCTCTTGTCTCTGGGACTGTTGTGTTGAGGGCTGTGATTTCCTGGCTTGCTCCTCTCTCCCTGCGCTTCCTCCTTGCCTCTGCTGCCCTGGCTCTCTCCTCCTTCGTCCTGTCCCTCTGCAGGAATACTTTTTTGTATCCCTCCATATGCTGCAGACGACTCTTCCTATCGAGAATGTCCTCCTTCGTGGTTTCATTTGTAAACACCACCTTTACAAGTTGGTTTCTGTCCTTGTTGTACCAGCCCAACCTGAAAACCTTCTCTATGTTATGTACAGCCCCTTCCATCTGTAACCCCTTCAGTACCCCATGTACTGCCTCTCTATCCTTGCCATTCCATTCTTGCCTGTTGGATCCTTCCTGTTCTTTGATGCCTACAACTACCACTGATCTTTTTCTCTCCAGCAGTTGAGTGGTGCACCTTGCTGCTTCCTGTGATGTAGCTGCTTGCATCGCTACCTCCCTCACTGTGTCCATTGCTTCTGAGCTCTTTTTCAGTATATCCGCAAATGTATCAGGTACAGAGGCATTTCCTTCCAATGTAACATTCCCACCTTCCCTTTGGATGATAATCTGATGCTCGGTCTCTTTATTTTTCTCTGTGAGAGATTTGATCTCCTCCCTTGCTGATGCCAGCTCACTTTGCAGATTGTTAATTGTAATCCACATTTCATTCATCTCCCTCCTGAATTCCTCCAGAATTTGGGTTAGCAATTCCTTTGTTTGATCTCCCTGGCTGCTTCCCGTGTCCCTGATGCGGCCTCCTGCCATTTTGTCCCTTGTCAAGAGAGAGAGAGAGAGCAAGAGAGCAAGAGAGAGAGAGAGCAAAAGAGAGCAAGAGAGAGAGAGCAAGAGAGAGAGAGAGCAAGAGAGAGAGAGAGCAAGAGAGAGAGAGAGAGAGAGAGAGAGAGAGAGAGAGAGAGAAAGAGAGAACGTGTGTGCGCTTGGGATGGGGTTACTAGGAGGTGAGGTGTTCAGCTTACAGCAGGTAAGAGAGGGGGGCGTGCGTGTGTGCGCGTGCGTGTCACTGGTGGCATTGTCTTCTGACTGTGTGTGGCCCCCTTTTATTGACTGCACTCACCATACCAGCTTAGTGACTCGCTATGGTGAACACAAATGTAGATACTTATATATAACGTGTGTATAGAGGGTATAAACAGCAAGAGGAGAAGGTTGGGAGCCGCCATTTTGGTGAGGGCGGTGCCGTCGTCTGCACGATGCCACCGTGCAGACGACGGTGTTGTTTACTGATGACCACGATGGTCTTTGGGCACCATACCAGTTTATTTGTACAAGTATGGTGAATAAAACAGGTAGATATTTATATATAATGTGTGTATATAGCGTAATAACACCACAAACAGCATTGTTGGAGGAGAAATATTAGTGCGTCTGGCCTTGAGTGCGGCAGCCATCAGCTGACTGTGTGAGGTCTGTAGCGAGTTAATCTTATACTCGCTCCATTATCTCATTATCTTAATAGCATAACTAATTACAGAAGCTACAATCCTTTCCCCAATTACAGGTAATACTCTTCTCACCTTGTTGGAAGAAGCTGAGGTGTAATCACCATATAAGCAACGATTTGATGAATAGAAGACAGTTCAATTTCCACAGTCAACAATGTAGCACTCGGTGTGTACAGTCCTAATCGACCCAAGACGCTACAGCTTCGACACAGAGCAGACAGCAGACTACGACCGCATCGAGCCGCCACGCTCTCGCTCCCCGAGTTCAGACACTCACTATTCTCAATCGAGCCGCCACGCTCTCCCACATAGAGCTCCAGGACTCCGGCCTCACTCAGCTCTCTGCTCTGCTCCAAGCTTCGTCTCAACGTCTACGACACTGCTGTATCCAGGACTACTAAATTAATATGAAACTCACTAAACACTGTGTATCTAATCAACCCAACAACGTAACATAACAGTACGTTACATTGGTGACCCCAGAGAGTTTCGACGATACCCAGCCACGATGGACTACAACATGGACTCTCACTGGACCTCTACTGCTGCTGTTTGCTGTGAACCGCAGCCACCTGTCATGGAACACTGCCAACACCCTCGCCACAGTTATGATTTTCATCGCGTCCATCTCTGCATTTTCATCTACTACGGCTTGCTGCTCCACGATCGTTACTCACTCATCTGACAGCTTCATCAATGATTACATCATGTTGGATCTACAGCCTGTCCCGCCGACTCTCCGTCGCTGCCAGGGCACTGCTTGTTCTACAGGGACTCCCACGAAAGCTGGTCTTTTGTCAGATTCATCTACACGTTCACTGCATTCTGATACTCTGCCGACTCAAGCACCTTGTGTAGTACAGAACTTACAGCTTGCGTTTCCGACTCTTCGTCGCCTCCAGGACAATTCAGCTCTAGCAGTGATTCCCTCGTTATCTTAACTACGTGCCTACATTACCTCCTATTGTCCTGGTGCCCGAGCCCATCCGCCCCGGATCTAAATGCTCCACCAGCGACCCAAGGACGCAACAATCATGCACATTCCTCGCTCCTGCTACATCGAGCTTGTCCACACACTGCCTGCATCTTTTGGTACTGGACTACATGTTCGACAGCGACCCAGGGAACAGTAGCCTCGTATTTTTTGTTAAATTGCTTTTCTTCCATTCCCTGGCAGGGGGAGTCCTGTAGCGAGTTAATCTTATACTCGCTCCATTATCTCATTATCTTAATAGCATAACTAATTACAGAAGCTACAATCCTTTCCCCAATTACAGGTAATACTCTTCTCACCTTGTTGGAGGAAGCTGAGGTGTAATCACCATATAAGCAACGATTTGATGAATAGAAGACAGTTCAATTTCCAGTCAACAATGTAGCACTCGGCGTGTACAGTCCTAATCGACCCAAGACGCTACAGCTTCGACACAGGCCCCGCAAGCACAACTAGGTGAGTACACACACACACACACACACACACACACACACACACACACACACACACACACACACACACACACACACACACACACACACACACACACACACACACACACACACACACACACACACACACACACAAACCTGTAAGCAGGTTTGTCCCAGCCCAACAGGAAAAAACAGTGAAGCAAAGGAAGAATCCGTGGTTTAATAGGGAATGTATGAAAGCAAAGGAGCTGAACAAAAGGGCATGGAGGAACTTCCGTAATAACAGAACACCAGAAAGTGGAGAGAGATACCAGAGAACCAGGAACGAGTATGTTAGTGTGAGAAGAGCAGCTGAGAAAAGGTATGAAAATGATATAGCTAATAAAGCCAAGACCGAACCAAAGCTACTACACAGTCACATCAGGAGGAAGACAACAGTGAAGGAACAGGTGATGAAACTTAGGGTGGGCGAGGACAGGTACACAGAGAATGACAAAGAGGTGTGTGTGAAGAACTCAACAAAAGGTTCCAGGAGGTCTTTACAATAGAACAGGGAGAAGTCACGGTGCTAGGAGAGGTGACAGCAAACCAGGTGACCTTGGAAAGGTTCGAAATTACAAGAGATGAGGTCAAGAAGCACCTATTGGAGCTGGATGTGAGAAATGCTGTTGGGCTGGATGGAATCTCACCATGGGAATTGAAAGAGTGTGCAGGAGCACTTAGCTTGCCACTCTCCATAGTGTATAGTAGGTCACTGGAAACGGGAGACGTACCAGAAGTATGGAAGACTGCTAATGTAGTACCAATATTTAAAAAGGGTGACAGACAAGAGGCACTGAACTACAGGCCAGTGTCCTTAACTTGTATACCATGCAAGGTGATGGAGAAGATTGTGAGAAAAAACCTAGTAACATATCTGGAGAGAAGAGACTTCGTGACAACCCATCAACATGGGTTCAGGGAGGGTAAATCTTGCCTTACAGGATTGATAGAATTCTACGATCAGGTGACAAAGATTAAACAAGAAAGAGAAGGGTGGGCGGACTGCATTTTTTTTGACTGTCGGAAAGCCTTTGACACAGTACCCCATAAAAGGTTGATGCATAAGCTGGAGAAACAGGCAGGAGTAACTGGTAGGGCGCTCCAGTGGATAAGGGAGTACCTAAACAATAGGAAGCAGAGAGTTACAGTGAGGGGTGAGACCTCAGACTGGCGTGAAGTCACCAGTGGAGTCCCACAGGGCTCTGTACTTGGACCTATCCTGTTTCTTATATACGTAAATGATCTCCCAGAGACTCATTCCTCTCAATGTTTGCTGACGACGCCAAAATTATGATAAGGATTAAGACAGAGGACGACAGCTTGAGGCTTCAAGAAGACCTGGACAAGCTGCAGGAATGGTCGAACAAATGGCTGTTAGAGTTTAACCCAAGCAAATGTAATGTAATGAAGATAGGGGTAGGAAGCAGGAGACCAGATACAAGGTATCACTTGGGAGATGAAATACTTCAAGAGTCCGAGAGAGAGAAAGACCTGGGAGTTGATATCACGCCAGACCTGTCCCCTGAAGCTCATATCAAGAGGATAACAGCAGCAGCATATGCCAGGTTGGCTAACATAAGAACAGCCTTTAGAAACTTGTGTAAGGAATCTTTCAGAACGTTATATACCACATATGTCAGACCAATCCTGGAGTATGCGGCACCAGCATGGAGTCCATATCTAGTCAAGCATAAGACTAAAATGGAAAAGGTTCAAAGGTTTGCCACCGGACTCGTACCCGAGCTGAGAGGTATGAGCTACGAGGAGAGACTACGGGAATTAAACCTCACTTCGTTGGAAGACAGAAGACTTAGGGGGGACATGATCACCACATTCAAGATCCTCAAGGGAATCGACAGGGTTGATAAAGACAGGCTGTTTAACACAAGGGGCACACGCACTAGGGGACACAGGTGGAAACTGAGTGCCCAAATGAGCCACAGAGATATTAGAAAGAACTTTTTTAGTGTCAGAGTGGTTGACAAATGGAATGCATTAGGAAGTGATGTGGTGGAGGCTGACTCCATACACAGTTTCAAGTGTAGATATGACAGAGCCCAATAGGCTCAGGAACCTGTACACCTGTTGATTGACAGTTGAGAGGCGGGACCAAAGAGCCAGAGCTCAACCCCCACAAGCACAACTAGGTGAGTACCACCCTCCCTCCCACAGCATTACTCCTCCCTCCATGGCGCACAGCGCTAAATATCACCACAATCCTGCTATTATCAGAACCCTGGTCAGTTTTATCACAGTCAGTGGTCTTCTGTAATAATATCATCGCTACATAATAGCATGAACAAGTATATTATGGCATTTTTAGGCGATGCTGTGGTCACAAGCTGAACAGCAGTGCTGTGAGTTCATGCTGTGTGCGTCATGCTTGGTTGCTCACTCAATACTGAGGCCCCTAACACCCGGGAGTTTGGCCCACGATTTTTTTTTTAAATGGCGTCTGTTTACAAGAGCCCTGATGAAGGTGTGGTGAACCCCGTGTATCCGCGGGCCGTTTAAATCTTGCGTAGTACTCCAAAGCATCACATGATGCGATGCGCAATTTACTGCAAGTCGGTCAAAGCATCATATGATTAAGAAAGTAATTATTAATTGAAGGCACCAAACCGGGAAGTATACTGCAAGTTAAGAAACTTGCAGTATACCATGCCAGAGTCGTCCCGTGTAACTAGAAACCTATGCTTCGCAATTTTGGAGGTAAGTTATCCTATTTTTTTGTTTGTGCAGTGAGGCCATGCAAATTTTCAGTGTTGTGTCAATTTAAAGTGAAGTGTGTAGTGCCATGCCAGTCTGTTTAATTATTTTAGTCAGTAAAGTGCCAAGTGTTTGTTAACAATGGAGGATCAAGTGGTGTCGCTGTTGGCTAATCCAGATTTTGAGGGAATTAAAAGCCTAAAAAAGTCTGCCTAAATAAATATGGCAAATAAGTTAGAATTAACAGCCAACAATAAAAGGAATAAGGCACAAATTCTGAGAGTCATAGTGACCCATTTAGTAGAAAATAGTGAGTTAGGAGAAGAATTTCTGGAGGAAGTCAAAGAGGAGACTAGTGAGCAAATTGCTTTAAGACGTCTTGAGTTAGAAGTGCAAGTAGCATATGCTAAGCTTGAAGCTAGAGAGAAAGAATGTGAGTTTGAAAGGCAACAGAAAATATTAGAAGCTGAAGCTCAACAAAGAGAGATTGAAGCTCAAAACCAACAGAAAATATTAGAGGCTGAAGCTCAACAGAGAGAGCTTGACGCTCGAAGGTTAGAAATTGAAGCTAAGGCTAGTCAACTACAGTTAGAAATTGAGGCACAAAATCATAGTTTAGTAGCTCAGCTGCAGTTAGAAGCAACAAAGAAACAGCAGTTAGAAATTCAAAAACAAATGGCTGAGGCTAACAACAGACTTGAATCACAGCGTTTGGCATCTGGGCATGGTAATACAAGCAATATTCATAATAGTAATGATAGTAATCCCATTAGAATAAATAAGTACACAGAGTTACCCAAGTTCAATGAGGAGGACCCTGAGGTTTTCTTTTCACATTTCTCTAAAATTGCAGTCAGTATGAACTGGCCAATGGATCAATGGGTTGCAATCATGCAAAGTCAATTAAAAGGGAGAAGCCAGGAGGTTTTTGCATCCTTGCCTGATGAAAATAGTTTTGACTACGAGTTAGTTAAGAAAAGCATCTTAAATGCTTACCAGTTAAATCCTGAAGTACACAGACAAAAGTTTAGAAACTTAAAGAAGGCAAGTGAACAGACAATTGCAGAGTTCAACCGGTTAAAAACCAACTACTGTAATAGATGGCTTAAATCACTCTATATCACAGATTATGATGCACTTAAGAATCTTCTTATAACAGAAGAAGTGTTGTCATGTCTCCCAGACAAATTATCTACTTCTATGGCAGAGCAGAAAAACTCAACAGATATTTATGAGCTGTCTAAGCTCGCTGATGAGCATGAGTTTTAACTAAGGCCCAGTTTAAGGCCCAATCACCCAAGTTTAACCGTAGAGTAATTTACAATGCTCACAGAACTCCTTATCAGAACCAATCCAGTACTAGTGCTCCAGTTACTCCCATGAACTCTTCTCTTACAAAACCTAATCCTGCTACTTCATTGTCAGGAATATCAAATATTAATAATGTTAATTCTAAACCTACAGTTGGTTCCACGGGTGTGTTAACTGTAAGGTCCTGTTCCCATTGTAAGAGAAAAGCCCATGTGATAAATTCTTGCTTTATATTGCACCCCGAGTTACGACCAACTGGTCTCATTTATTGTAGAGGTGTGCAGAATAAATTAACTAATGAACATGTAACTGTAAACCCCAATTGGGTGAAACAGTATTCTCCATATATGTCTTCAGGTGAAGTTTTGTGTGTTAATGGGAAATGGAAGCCAGTGGTTCTTCTTCGTGATACGGGTGCTTCCCAAACCTTAATTTCTGCCAGTATACTCCCTAATGTTGAAAAGAGAGGTACTGGAAAGTTTGTAGTTCTTCAGAGTGTTGCAGGATGTAAAACTGTACCTCTGATAGATGTTACTTTAAGATCCACCATTACACCAAGTGTATGCACTGTGGGTGTTAGTACACAGTTGCCCATCCCAGGTGTGGACGTTATATTGGGTAATGATGTGGCCATAAATCATGTTGGTTATCTTGAGAGGTTATCTTGAGATGATTTCGGGGCTTTTAGTGTCCCGGCGGCCCGGTCCTCGACCAGGCCTCCAACCCCAGGAAGCAGCCCGTGACAGCTGACTAACACCCAGGTACCTAATTTACTGCTAGGTAACAGGGGCATAGGGTGAAAGAAACTCTGCCCATTGTTTCTCGCCGGCGCCTGGGATCGAACCCAGGACCACAGGATCACAAGTCCCGCGTGCTGTCCGCTCGGCCGACCGACTCCCAGGTAAGGTACTGGGTGACTGGGTACTGGGTAAGGTACTGGATGTTGTGGGTGAGATTGATCCCAGTTTGTTTAAACAGCCAGTTGCAGATCCTGTTGGTTATTCTGCCTATGCTGAAGTTAGTTCTATGAATGAACAATCTGTTGTAGTAGATGGTTTTGTCCACTCTACCGGTGCTGATGTCAGTACTATTGTTAATCCAGTTGTCAGTTCTGATGCTACTCAAGTATTTGTTCCAGTAACCAGTACCCCTTCAGTGGAGAAGAGGGATATGGTTGTTCCATATTCATGTGTGGCCAACCTAGTTGTTGAGAGTAAGCCTGGTACTATGACTCTGCTTTATTCCAATAAATTGGGAAAGGATGTCCATGTACCATTGTCTTGCCCGCTCACTATGAACGTTGTGCCAGGAGTTGAGAGAAACTTAAAAGCCACGACTCTATTGTATTCTAGCCAAGTGAATAGTTTAAGACAAGATGTCGGGTTGGCAGAAGTATTCCCGCTCACTCCAATTTTGGAATCAGTTGACCAGTTAGGATCAGTTGTCGAGAGTAAGTCTGTTGTAGAGGCCCCGCCTCACCCTAGTCAAGGTGATAGTATAGGAGAGGAGGTCAAACTACCTGTTACTTGCCCGCTCGCTTCAGATTCCTTTAATTTATGTAAGTTGAGTAGAACTGACCCCAAGATTTCAGAGAGAAGCAAGGAGACAGTAGTAGTGAAGATGAGGACTAGAGCGACGCGCGCCATCTAGGCGGGACCCCCCCCCCCCCCCGCGACTAGAGCGACGCGCGCCATCTGGGGGGTGGGGACCCCCCGCGACTAGAGCGACGCGCGCCATCTGCCCAGGTGGCACTCGCGTCGTCGTAGTCGCTCTAGTCCTCAGGGGTTTGGGGGATTTTCCCGGAAGTTTGGCGCGTCCGGTGTTAGGGTATGTGGTCAGGAAAGAGGGGAGGACATGTTGTTGGGGGTGTAGGAGAGTATGTGGTAGCGTAAGGACCCTCCCGCAACTAGAGCGACGCGCGCCATCTGCCCAGGTGGCACTCGCGCGTCATCGTAGTCGCAGCGCGTCGCTCTAGTCCGGTGTTAGGGTATGTGGTCAGGAAAGAGGGGAGGACATGTTGTTGGGGGTGTAGGAGAGTATGTAATAGCGTAAGGACCCTCCCGCGACTAGAGCGACGCGCGCCATCTGCCCAGGTGGCACTCGCGTCGTCGTAGTTGCAGCGCGTCGCTCTAGTCCTCAGGGGTTTGGGGGGATTTTCCCGGAAGTTTGTCGCGTGTGAGCGTCCGGTGTTAGGGTATGTGGTCAGGAAAGAGGGGAGGACATGTTGTTGGGGGTGTAGGAGAGTATGTGGTAGAGTAAGAAATACAAGGATAAGAGTGTAATATGAGGCAAGAGTAAATGAATATGTATGTGTGTTTGGCGTAGACTTAATCCTGTGTGAAGATAATAGTTTTGATGATAGTAAGTAGAGGCTGAGTGTAGGTGAGAGGGGTCCCAACATAGCAGATATGTTGTTTGGGGTGGGGGGAGGGGTGAGGGAGGGAGGGAGGGATGGAAGGGTGAGGGGAGCTTCCCCTCGTCGTGAGACTGCTTGGGGTCATTTGCGGTTTTGACAAACCATTAGCTCCCCCTACAGGAAGCCGTAAGTGGGAGAGGATGAGAGAGTACAGTCCAGCAGGAGGGATGTGGTCCATTTGCCTTAATCGTTTTTTTTTCAAGTCTATTTTCTTCGAGTTATGCAGCTGTGTTTGGAGCTGGTCCATGAGGGTGATAGTTGGGTCATACATGGTATGAAGTGTGGAGAAACATAGAACATAGAACATAGACTACGAACATGAAATAATAAGTATAATAAACACATGTTAATCCAATGAACAGAGTTCTGCATGTAAAGGAGTACAGATAATAATCAAGGAATACAAAGGAATCTTAGCTTAATGACGATTCCCCAGAAGTTAGTTACGACTCATCTTCTGATTCCCCTGGACTCGTCATGGAACACTGGGAGTTGATTAACATGGGAAATGACAGCTCGGAGAATTCTTCACACACGCTGTAAATTAAATTGGTTTCAGTAGTAACAAATTAAACTACTGGAAATCTATATTCAAGAAAACGAGATTAAAAAACAGGAGAAATAATGACCTGTAGTTTTTTATTGTCTCACGGCGTCACGACAAGCTACCCAGCTATAAACCCACTCCCTATATGATGCATCAAAGAAGGATCAAGGTACTTAGCTAATATGGGCACTGTGTAAGTTAAGGCTTGCCGAAGGTCGCGTCCTAGGTTCCGGTCTAGCCTATCCTAGATACTGACGCGCTTCACTGGCCGGTCACGTGGAGTTACATAGAACCAAATTTAACAGGTTCCGTAAATGACACTGACACCAGTGGAGGTATTATCTGCAAAGGTTCTTCACACCTCACAGTGGCGACTTTCTTCTAGAGAATTGATGGCGTCTACCCTGATGGCTGGGTAATGGCGTCTCCTCGTGAGCGCTCCGCCACGTGAACACGTCTGCTCGTGAACGTTTCTACACGTGGACTGGCGTCTCTTCCACCCCGCTCCGCATCCCGCGTTTGTTATCCAAATTATTTATTATGGATATTATCATTTCTCGCAGTTGTGCTTGAAATGCTCGGGTTAGGACGGGTTTATTATTTGGAGGAGTTAAATATTATTATTTGCCCGTTTTATGATAGTAAACGAACAATGGAGAAGAATTAAAGTCTCTCCAGGGCATTCACGCGTGACGTTAATTTTATTACTAGATAACAGCTATAACTATAAACGCTCTATTTGGCTTTAGTTGGAGATCAGTTTATCTGTAATTAATTATCACACAGAACACCGTTGTTTATAGAGAATCAAATTCAATTCTCAGACACAATGGATATAAATGTGTTTATTACAATGGAATCTGACGCAATACTGGCGTCGGGTGACGTAAGAATTCTAGCCTTATTGTACAGATGTAATTATTAGTACATGTGAACTCTACGTTGGGTTAATTTTAATCACTACAATGATTAGTAGAATTAGTAATAATTAATGAGAATACAACAGTGTTGTATTTAGTGTTGGAAATTTCCAACAGGTGCTGCAGCTACATGTCGACTGCGGGGGGGTGTCCTCCCCCTCTACCCATCCTCCAATTAACGCATAACAGAAACTGCATATGCAGTAATCCACGGATTTGGTGAAGTAGAATCCGTCACTGGCTAAATCCTGGGGCAAAAGCCAGTCAAGTCGCCATCCCACAAAGGAGTCTAGCCTCATCTGCTCACAACGCAATCGTTCCATGCTGCGGAAAGTTTTGGTGCGAAAGACGTCCATGCTTGGTCGAACACTCAAAATTGTGGTAAAGGTTTGACCGTTTCCGGGCTATTTATCCTCGAGAATGGGGTGACGCATTTCGCTACATATTCATTGAGAAATCTATGTATTAGCTTTAAGGTAAACCCAATTAGTTTAAGCAGAGGTGGTGGGAAAGATGAAATAGGTAGCTTCGCACGGATTGAAAAAAAAAAAAATCTAATCTGTTCTATCCAGTAGTGGATTAAAGTTTGCACTCACTCTAAACACCCGCTCGGGAGAGTAGTTTTTGTTGGAGATAAATATGCTATATATATATATATATATATATATATATATATATATATATATATATATATATATATATATATATATATATATATATATATATATATATGTCGTACCTAGTAGCCAGAACACACTTTTCGGCCTACTATGCAAGGCCCGATTTGCCTAATAAACCAAGTTTTCATGAATTATTATATTTTCTCAAATTTTTTTCTTATGAAATGATAAAGCTACTCATTTCATTATATATGAGGTCAATTTTATTTTATTGGAGTTAAAATTAACGTAGATATATGACCGAACCTAACCAACCCTACCTAACCTAACCTATCTTTATAGGTTAGGTTAGGTTAGGTAGCCGAAAAAGTTAGGTTAGGTTAGGTAGGTTAGGTAGTCGAAAAACAATTAATTCATTAAAACTTGGCTTATTAGGCAAATCGGGCCTTGCATAGTAGGCTGAGAAGTGCGTTCTGGCTACTAGGTACGACATATATATATATATATATATATATATATATATATATATATATATCAACCTAACCGAACCTAACCAACCCTACATATATATATATATATATATATATATATATATATATATATATATATATATATATATATATATATATATATATATATATATATATATCAACCTATATATATATATATATATATCAACCTAACCGAACCTAACCAACCCTACATATATATATATATATATATATATATATATATATATATATATATATATATATATATATATATATATATATATATATATATATATATATATCAACCTATATATATATATATCAACCTATATATATATATATCAACCACGACATATATATATATATATATATATATATGTCGTACCTAGTAGCCAGAACTCACTTCTCAGCCTACTATTCAAGGCCCGATTTGCCTAATAAGCCAAGTTTTCCTGAATTAATATATTTACTATAATTTTTTTCTTATGAAATGATAAAGCAACCCTTTTCTCTATGTATGAGGTAAATTTTTTTTTATTGGAGTTAAAATTAACGTAGATATATGACCGAACCTAACCAACCCTACCTAACCTAACCTAACCTATATTTATAGGTAAGGTTAGGTTAGGTAGCCAAAAAAAGCTAGGTTAGGTTAGGTTAGGTAGGTTAGGTAGACGAAAAAAGATTAATTCATGAAAACTTGGCTTATTAGGCAAATCGGGCCTTGAATAGTAGGCTGAGAAGTGCGTTCTGGCTATTAGGTACGACACATATATATATATATATATATATATATATATATATATATATATATATATATATATCAACCTCAATATATATATATATATCAACCTATATATATATATCAACCACGACATATATATATATATATATATATATATATATATATATATATATATATATATATATATATATATATATATATATATATATATATATATATATATATATATATGTCGTACCTAGTAGCCAGAACGCACTTATCGGCCTACTATGCAAGGCCCGATTTGCCTAATAAGCCAAGTTTTCCTGAATTAATATATTTTCTCTAATTTTGTTCTTATGAAATGATAAATCTACCCATTTCATTATGTATGAGGTCAATTTTTTTTTATTGGAGTTTAAATTAACGTAGATATATGACCAAACCTAACCAACCCTACCTAACCTAACCTAACCTATCTTTACAGGTTAGGTTAGGTTAGGTAGCCGAAAAAGTTAGGTTAGGTTAGGTTAGGTAGGTTAGGTAGTCGAAAAGCAATTAATTCATGAAAACTTGGCTTATTAGGCAAATCGGGCCTTGCATAGTAGGCTGAGAAGTGAGTTCTGGCTACTAGGTACGACATATATATATATATATATATATATATATATATATATATATATATATATATGTGTGTATATCACGAAAATAAACACGTGATTAAGAATGTGACAATGTCAGACCACGGAGGAAAAATGAAACAGGAAATTTCCTTAAGTACTTTCGTATATTAAATACATCTTCAGAAGGTCCAGTGACCTTCTGAAGATGTATTTAATATACGAAAGTACTTAAGGAAATTTCCTGTTTCATTTTTCCTCCGTGGTCTGACATTGTCATATATATATATATATATATATGTCGTACCTAGTAGCCAGAACGCACTTCTCAGCCTACTATGCAAGGCCCGATTTGCCTAATAAGCCAAGTTTTCATGAATTAATTGTTTTTCGACTACCTAACCTACCTAACCTAACCTAACCTAGCTTTTTCGGCTACCTAACCTAACCTAACCCATAAAGATAGGTTAGGTTAGGTTAGGTAGGGTTGGTTAGGTTCGGTCATATATCTACGTTAATTTTAACTCCAATAAAAAAAAATTGACCTCATACATAATGAAATGGGTAGCTTTATCATTTCATAAGAAAGAAATTTGAGAAAATATATTATTTCAGGAAAACTTGGCTTATTAGGCAAATCGGGCCCTGAATTGTAGGCTGAGAAGTGCGTTCTGGCTACTAGGTACGACATATATATATATATATATATATATATATATATATATATATATATATATATATATATATATATATGTCGTACCTAATAGCCAGAACGCACTTCTCAGCCTACTATTCAAGGCCCGATTTGCCTAATAAGCCAAGTTTTCATGAATTAATGTTTTTTCGTCTACCTAACCTACCTAACCTAACCTAGCATTTTTTGGCTACCTAACCTAACCTTACCTATAAATATAGGTTAGGTTAGGTAGGGTTGGTTAGGTTCGGTCATATATCTACGTTAATTTTAACTCCAATAAAAAAAAATTGACCTCATACATAGAGAAAAGGGTTGCTTTATCATTTCATAAAAAAAAAATTATAGTAAATATATTAATTCAGGAAAACTTGGCTTATTAGGCAAATCGGGCCTTGAATAGTAGGCTGAGAAGTGAGTTCTGGCTACTAGGTACGACATATATAACATATATATATATATATATATATATATATATATATATATATATATATATATATATATATATATATATATATATTTATATATATATATATATATATATATATATATATATATATATATATATATATATATATATATATATATATATATATATATATATATTGGTGTATACTGGCAGCAGGTTTTTTTTCAAACATGTTTCATAGAATATGACCGCATATTCTGTATTTATTATTTTCTGGTTTAGGGCTTCTATCCCTCTAACTATTTTCTTAGCATCAGGGCTTAATTGAAATAGGAGTTCTCCAAAACTCATTTTCGTACTTTTAAGGTGAAGAAAAGATGTGATTTACTATAGAGTATATTACACTTATTTGTATAATTTGCACGACGTTTCGAACCTCCATGGTTCATTCTCGAGTGAACAGATCTTACAATACTAGTTGATTTTATACCCGCATTAGGTCAGGTGATAATACAATGAAGGTGAAAACATGGGGGGATACATAAGGGATAAACATAGGGGCTGCAGAAGGCTTATTGGCCCATACGAGGCATCTCCTATCTAAACACAAAGATTAATCCAGTGTAATTGGCCTGTTATGTTGGACATTGTCTTCTGTGTTGGCATCGATATGTTCTTGTCTTGTCCTTACTCTCATGGTGGGTAGAGTAAATAGTTCCGTGATTTGGGTGTTCATGGTAGGTCGCTCTGTTCTTATGTGAATTGCCTCAAGAATTTGTAATCTTCTTGAATCTTGGGTTTTGTCTATTATGCAAGTATTCTTGTTCAACATTTCTCTTGTTAGAGTAATGTCATGGGCTTGTCTCATGTGATTCCTAGGGGCACCAGATTGAAGATGGCATGTCAAACGCCTCGTCAGCTTGGTCGACGTCATACCTATGTACTTACATTGAAGGTTACATCCTTCGTGGGGGCAAGTGTACATGTATACAACGCTTGACTGCTGTAGAGGGTTCTCCGTCGGCTTCGGACTGTTTTTGATAAGGAGTTCGGAAGTCTTCTTGGTTTTGTAGAATATTATCAGGTTTATGTTTTGGTTAGGAGTAGTGCTTTTTACTCCTTTACGGATTATTTCTTTCATTATTCTTTCCTCTTTTATATGTTCACTGTGCATGGTTGATTTGTAATATAATTTTATTGGGGGTGTTGTGGTTTCTGTTCTGGGTTCTGAATTATACCAACGGTCCAAGTGTCTTCTTATAGCAGCGTTTATTTCCGCGTTGCTATATCCGTTGTTCACCAATACCTGAGTTACTCTTTCAAACTCTCTACTCACGTTGCTCCATTCAGAGCAGTGGGTAAGCGCTCGACGAATATAAGCATTGAGAACACTGGCTTTGTATCTTTGGGGGCACTCACTTCTACCGTTCAGGCATAATCCTATGTTGGTGGGCTTGGTATATACGTTGGTGCTTAAAGAGGTTCCTGTTTTTGTTATTAGTACATCCAAGAATGGCAGACTGTTATTTTCACTATTTTCATGTGTAAATCGGAGTACTGACTCTCTCTCTAGGTGTCTTTTTAGGTCAATTAGTTCATCTGAGTCTTTTACTATTACGAATATGTCATCTACATAACGGCAGTATACAGTTGGTTTTTGTCTGCTACTGAAGACCCTATCTTCGATGGTTCCCATATAAAAATTAGCAAAAAAACTCCTAAGGGGGAGCCCATTGCTACTCCGTCTATTTGTAAATACATGTCTCCTTGTGGACTGATGAAAGGGGCTTCCTTTGTACAGGCTTCGAGAAGACTTTTCAAGTGTGGCTCAGGTATGTCTAATTTGGGGGTGCTCTTGTCTCTGTATACTCTGTCCAGTATCATTCCTATGGTTGTGTCGACTGGGACGTTGGTAAAAAGGGATTCAACGTCCAGGGAAGCGATGATTCCATCGGGCTGGGTAGATTTGATCAATTCTAGGAAATCTGCTGATGATTGTAGACTAAACTTACTTGGAGTGTATGGAGTTAGGAGTTCATTGAGTTTCTTTGCCAGGTGATAAGTTGGGGTTGGTATTTGGCTGATTATAGGGCGTAGTGGGTTACCTGGTTTATGCGTCTTAACATTGCCGTAGGCATATCCTAAGCCATAGTCGCCTTGAAGTTTATTGAAATGCACACTACCTTTCTTTGCGTTGATTGCTGTAATTGTTTTGTTTACTTTCCGCTTAAGGTCTTCTACGGGGTTCCTCGTGATTCGTTGAAATTTGGAGTCGTCACTTAGGATGTCGCTAATTTTGTTCATGTATTCATGGGTAGGAATCAATACATATGCTGCTGTTTTGTCGGCTTTTCTTATTGTTACGTCTTTCAGATTTTTTAGTTGTTTCGCTGCTTCTTTGAGTCGTGGGGTTAAGATTGTAGATGAATATGTTCCTCGTTTTTTCCCTGCTTCTGCAAGTAGTTCAGCTTGAAGTGTGTCAGTGGTGATGACTTTTTTGTTGTCTTCTAGCTTATGGATATCGTCCAGAAGCATTTCGATTTCCAGGCGTTTGGAAATGAAACGCCTGGAAATCGAAATGCTTCTGGACGATATCCATAAGCTAGAAGACAACAAAAAAGTCATCACCACTGACACACTTCAAGCTGAACTATTTGCAGAAGCAGGGAAAAAACGAGGAACATATTCATCTACAATCTTAACCCCACGACTCAAAGAAGCAGCGAAACAACTAAAAAATCTGAAAGACGTAACAATAAGAAAAGCCGACAAAACAGCAGCATATGTA
The DNA here is from genome assembly GCF_040958095.1 of Procambarus clarkii. Taxonomy (NCBI): domain Eukaryota; kingdom Metazoa; phylum Arthropoda; class Malacostraca; order Decapoda; family Cambaridae; genus Procambarus; species Procambarus clarkii. The sequence continues at coordinate 5,238,549 of NC_091211.1, forward strand.
TTGATTCCTACCCATGAATACATGAACAAAATTAGCGACATCCTAAGTGACGACTCCAAATTTCAACGAATCACGAGGAACCCCGTAGAAGACCTTAAGCGGAAAGTAAACAAAACAATTACAGCAATCAACGCAAAGAAAGGTAGTGTGCATTTCAATAAACTTCAAGGCGACTATGGCTTAGGATATGCCTACGGCAATGTTAAGACGCATAAACCAGGTAACCCACTACGCCCTATAATCAGCCAAATACCAACCCCAACTTATCACCTGGCAAAGAAACTCAATGAACTCCTAACTCCATACACTCCAAGTAAGTTTAGTCTACAATCATCAGCAGATTTCCTAGAATTGATCAAATCTACCCAGCCCGATGGAATCATCGCTTCCCTGGACGTTGAATCCCTTTTTACCAACGTCCCAGTCGACACAACCATAGGAATGATACTGGACAGAGTATACAGAGACAAGAGCACCCCCAAATTAGACATACCTGAGCCACACTTGAAAAGTCTTCTCGAAGCCTGTACAAAGGAAGCCCCTTTCATCAGTCCACAAGGAGACATGTATTTACAAATAGACGGAGTAGCAATGGGCTCCCCCTTAGGAGTTTTTTTGCTAATTTTTATATGGGAACCATCGAAGATAGGGTCTTCAGTAGCAGACAAAAACCAACTGTATACTGCCGTTATGTAGATGACATATTCGTAATAGTAAAAGACTCAGATGAACTAATTGACCTAAAAAGACACCTAGAGAGAGAGTCAGTACTCCGATTTACACATGAAAATAGTGAAAATAACAGTCTGCCATTCTTGGATGTACTAATAACAAAAACAGGAACCTCTTTAAGCACCAACGTATATACCAAGCCCACCAACATAGGATTATGCCTGAACGGTAGAAGTGAGTGCCCCCAAAGATACAAAGCCAGTGTTCTCAATGCTTATATTCGTCGAGCGCTTACCCACTGCTCTGAATGGAGCAACGTGAGTAGAGAGTTTGAAAGAGTAACTCAGGTATTGGTGAACAACGGATATAGCAACGCGGAAATAAACGCTGCTATAAGAAGACACTTGGACCGTTGGTATAATTCAGAACCCAGAACAGAAACCACAACACCCCCAATAAAATTATATTACAAATCAACCATGCACAGTGAACATATAAAAGAGGAAAGAATAATGAAAGAAATAATCCGTAAAGGAGTAAAAAGCACTACTCCTAACCAAAACATAAACCTGATAATATTCTACAAAACCAAGAAGACTTCCGAACTCCTTATCAAAAACAGTCCGAAGCCGACGGAGAACCCTCTACAGCAGTCAAGCGTTGTATACATGTACACTTGCCCCCACGAAGGATGTAACCTTCAATGTAAGTACATAGGTATGACGTCGACCAAGCTGACGAGGCGTTTGACATGCCATCTTCAATCTGGTGCCCCTAGGAATCACATGAGACAAGCCCATGACATTACTCTAACAAGAGAAATGTTGAACAAGAATACTTGCATAATAGACAAAACCCAAGATTCAAGAAGATTACAAATTCTTGAGGCAATTCACATAAGAACAGAGCGACCTACCATGAACACCCAAATCACGGAACTATTTACTCTACCCACCATGAGAGTAAGGACAAGACAAGAACATATCGATGCCAACACAGAAGACAAAGTCCAACATAACAGGCCAATTACACTGGATTAATCTTTGTGTTTAGATAGGAGATGCCTCGTATGGGCCAATAAGCCTTCTGCAGCCCCTATGTTTATCCCTTATGTATCCCCCCATGTTTTCACCTTCATTGTATTATCACCTGACCTAATGCGGGTATAAAATCAACTAGTATTGTAAGATCTGTTCACTCGAGAATGAACCATGGAGGTTCGAAACGTCGTGCAAATTATACAAATAAGTGTAATATACTCTATAGTAAATCACTTCTTTTCTTCACCTTAAAAGTACGAAAATGAGTTTTGGAGAACTCCTATTTCAATTAAGCCCTGATGCTAAGAAAATAGTTAGAGGGATAGAAGCCCTAAACCAGAAAATAATAAATACAGAATATGCGGTCATATTCAATGAAACATATATATATATATATATATATATATATATATATATATATATATATATATATATATATATATATATATATATATATATATATATATATATATATATATATATATATATATATATATATATATATATATATATATATATGCGGAAAATCCACAGAGAAATATGAAATGAGGTGAACGTTTCGGCTTTGTTAAAGCCTTTGTCAACACCAGACTGACCGTCTGGTGTTGACAAAGGCTTTAACAAAGCCGAAACGTTCACCTCATTTCATATTTCTCTGTGGATTTTCCGCATAAAATGATCAGTGTTTTGTGATCGTCAATTGCATATATATATATATATATATATATATATATATATATATATATATATATATATATATATATATATATATATATATATATATATATATATATATATATATGTATATATATATATATATATATATATATATATATATATATATATATATATATATATATATATATATATATATATATATATATATATATATATATATATATTGTCCTGTTATGTTGGACATTGTCTTCTGTGACGGTAACGTTATGTTCTGGTCTTGTCCTTACTCTCATGGTGGGTAGAGTAAATACCTCCATGATTTGGGTGATGATGGTAAGTTGATCTATTCTTATGCGAATTGCCTCAAGAATTCGCAATCTTCTTGCATCTAGGGTTTTTGTCTATTATGCAGATATTCTTGTTCAACATTTCTCTTGTTAGAGTGATGACATGGGCTTGTCTCATGCGATTCCTGGGGGCGCCGGATTGAAGATGGTCTGACAAACGCCTCGTAAGCTTGGTCGGTGTCATACCTATGTACTTAGATTGAAGGTTACATCCTTCGTGGGGGCAAGTGTACATGTATACAACGCTTGACTGCTATAGAGGGTTTTCCTTCGCTTCGCTTCGGAACTGTTTTGATAAGGAGTTCGGAAGTCTTCTTGGTTTTGTAGAATATTATCAGGTCTATGTTTGGTTAGGAGTAGTGCTTTTTACTCCTTTATGGGATATTTCTTTCATTATTCTTTCCTCTTTTATATGTTCACTATATATATATATATATATATATATATATATATATATATATATATATATATATATATATATATATATATATATATATATATATATACAGCACCGCCTTAGAATAATTTCTATAGGGAAGGAGCTGTGAAGGGATATACCATCTCTCCCCAACTTAGAAAAAAATCTTAGCCTGGTGCAAAGTCAATATAAAACCTCATTGTTGAGAATATAGTATTACACCTATCTTACTGCTAGAATGGACTATAATCCACGTTTATTAAATAATAATAAATAAATAATATAAAATATGTAACTATGGAGTATGGTTAATCATTAATTGGAAACTAACCTAGGAGCATGCGCGCACACGCGCCACACACGATGAGGATAAAAGGGGGTGGGTAGATCACACTAATTCATTACTGCCCGCTCATCGCTCCCCTGTGTTTCATCTATATTGCGTTGGGGGAAAAAAAAAATGAACTCCATAGCCAAAATGAACTCTGTAGAAATTCATCACGGATACATGACGGATGAGGAGTTTAACAATCGAGAGTGCTGCATTGTCTACTCTGTAAATTGTATATCATGCTCCCCCTACGGCATGTCCCAGGACATTGCTGATAAATATTCTCACGCCACCGCTTACGCCAGAACGCAATTGTATAATCTATGGAGATGCATCAGAGAAGACCGTCCAACATCGGGATCCATTCACATCAGCAGAGACAGTTAAGGACCAAGCATAGTAGCCTTGGCAACGCAGTATGGATTAGGGAAGCCTATTGAGAGGAATGTTATTGCTCAAGCCATTACCGATAAATCAAAAGATTACTCTATGGTTAAAAGGTTGCGTGCTGATACGAAAGAAAACCGCTTGTTATACTTGACGAAATCATTAGAAGAACTCTTATTGTATATTGAAGATACCGAGGAGATCACGAAAGTTATTCTTCCCTGGGGTGTAGGTATGTCAGGTCGGTGTGAAGATGCAGAGTGGGAAAGTACTCACCTCCCCATTATTCAAAATATGCAGGGGAGTTTAAAACCTTATAACGTCAAAGTGATTTTAGCCCGTCCCAGGGAAACAGGAACGAAACAAAACAGGAAACCCGCTAACCTTCGCACGACCGTATAAAGGGGTGGCTGCTCTCCCCTCTCCGACTCATTTCCTCTACTCTACTCATCAGATAAGATGTTGACGACTGTAGCTGGCAGCCTTTCATCTTTTTCGGAGTACTCTTACTCCGACTGCATCATCTATGATATGGACGCCTGTAGTGTGATGATGAGTGGGGTGGTTGAAGAATTATGGACTCGTTATCCCTATGCTCGCATTCATCGGAGCAAACTACCCTACAAAAATCGTGCAGAGAGGAGAGACTGAGCCCTGCCTGGAGAGATTGTCTATGGTGAACCCCCTCAATTCAACAATCGAATTGATGATGACCCTCATCTACCTCATCTCATCGGATTAATAACACATCACGCCGGAGGGAAATCATCTAAACCCCTGAACATGACGATGAAGGAAATCGAGACATTATATGCTGCCGACCCGCACTACTACAGAGGCTTACAGTTGGATACAGAAGAAATGCGTCGCTATTGGTTTACAAAATCTCTGCGCAAGGCCTTTGCAATCATCTTAACAAGAGAAGAAGAATATAAAATTAATCGCATAATTTTCCCTTTTGGACTTGGGATGGGCTGTGGACAGTACTGGAAGAGCTACAATCAGGAAGTATGGAGACTGAAATATCTACCCATAATGATGAAGTTGGAGCGGTATTACCAGCGTCGCGGGTTGAAATTTGTGATGGTTGACTCTGCAAGCAATGCAATCCCTGCAGCATTGCCTACACACGGTGTGCTTACACATAAGTTAAGTGAAGGAGTTGCCTCTGCTTATCATCGGACGAAGAACAACAACTTGAACGCAGATGTGGATGAAGCTGGAGGTGAAACTACAAAACCCCATTGCAAAGCCGTGCCTATAATAGACCTTACAGGAGATATCGAACTCATTGATTTAACAGTCGACTAGAAATATATATATATATATATATATATATATATATATATATATATATATATATATATATATATATATATATATATATATATATATATATATATATATATTATTAAATATGACCGAAAAAGTAAGATTAATAATTCTAACACGAATTTTCTCAATCTTTCGTACATTTCGCTTCACTGTTGGAGGTAAATCAAAAATCAATTCTCCAAAATTCATTTTTATTTCTAGTCTGACGCGACACGAGCGCGTTTCGTAAAACTTATTACATTTTCAAAGACTTTAGTTCACAAATACACAACTGAATAGAACTTACACATCTCCGATTTTATATCTACATTTGAGTGAGGTGGAAGGGGTGATGTGGCATTAACACAAGACAGAACAAGATGTGGTATTAATAGGGTATTAATTTCATCAACACAAGACAGAACAAGAGTATTAATAGGGTATTAATTTCATCAACACAAGACAGAACACGAAACAATGGATATTGAATAGAAGTGTTTGTAGAAAGCCTATTGGTCCATATTTCTTGATGCTTCTATATTGGAGCGGAGTCTTGAGGTGGGTAGAATATAGTTGTGCAATAATTGGCTGTTGATTGCTGGTGTTGACTTCTTGATGTGTAGTGCCTCGCAAACGTCAAGCCGCCTGCTATCGCTGTATCTATCGATGATTTCTGTGTTGTTTACTAGGATTTCTCTGGCGATGGTTTGGTTGTGGGAAGAGATTATATGTTCCTTAATGGAGCCCTGTTGCTTATGCATCGTTAAACGCCTAGAAAGAGATGTTGTTGTCTTGCCTATATACTGGGTTTTTTGGATCTTACAGTCCCCAAGAGGGCATTTGAAGGCATAGACGACGTTAGTCTCTTTTAAAGCGTTCTGTTTTGTGTCTGGAGAGTTTCTCATGAGTAGGCTGGCCGTTTTTCTGGTTTTATAGTAAATCGTCAGTTGTATCCTCTGATTTTTGTCTGTAGGGATAACGTTTCTATTAACAATATCTTTCAGGACCCTTTCCTCCGTTTTATGAGCTGTGGAAAAGAAGTTCCTGTAAAATAGTCTAATAGGGGGTATAGGTGTTGTGTTAGTTGTCTCTTCAGAGGTTGCATGGCTTTTCACTTTCCTTCTTATGATGTCTTCGACGAACCCATTGGAATACTACCCTATTAATACCCTATTAATACCACATCTTGTTCTGTCTTGTGTTAATGCCACATCACCCCTTCCACCTCACTCAAATGTAGATATAAAATCGGAGATGCGTAAGTTCTATTCAGTTGTGTATTTGTGAACTAAAGTCTTTGAAAATGTAATAAGTTTTACGAAACGCGCTCGTGTTGCGTCAGACTAGAAATAAAAATGAATTTTGGAGAATTGATTTTTGATTTACCTCCAACAGTGAAGCGAAATGTACGAAAGATTGAGAAAATTCGTGTTAGAATTATTAATCTTACTTTTTCGGTCATATTTAATAATATATGTCTACAGGAAAGACTGCTACCAAAATATACTAATATATATATATATATATATATATATATATATATATATATATATATATATATATATATATATATATATATATATATATATATATATATATATATATATATATATATATATATATATATATATATATATATATATATATATATATATATATATATATATATATATATATATATATATAAACTATTGTTACCATTTTTTCACTGCCTGCAATTAATAATAATAATAAAAAAAATAATATTATACTCTGTGTTTATCTTCCCACTTTAACAAACAGTTGAGTGCGTTTATAGATGTAATAGAGGAATGAAAAGAGTAAACGGTAACTCTATACTGTATATAATTCTTACATCCGCAAACTCGCGTTTAATATCTGACAAGATGTGTTCAAGGTATATGCTTCATAAGCTAACCAGTCTTAAAGACTGCAAAGTAGAAGGTGATTATCTGGCAACGGATGAGTTCCATCCTGGTGACTGTATAGTGTATGATATTCCTTCAATTCACACCCATTCAGGAGGAATGTCTTGCGAGATCTGGGAAAGGTATCCTTATACACGACTACAGCGAGCGATCCAACCATTAAGTAACTATGTGGTGGTGGCTGATCGCGTCAAAGTAGGAGGAGCTGTCTTTTCTCCTTCTCCCTCACCAGAAAGTCTACCACATGTTATAGCTATTGTGACCCGATATAGCACAGGACCACCAATAGAAAATAACGCTGTTAACCAAGAAATTCTATTAGAGCAGTGTGGGGAGGATACAGATTGTATAATGGAGGGACTCTGCAACGATACTAAGATCAAGAGACGATGGAGCTTTAAACTATGCATTAATCAAATTTTAAGCATGACTAAGCGACATAATTCAATCAAGCGCGTCAAAATTCCTTATGGGTTGGGAATGATTGAGAGTGATGACTTGAATCCAGATGAAAAGCTTGAATGGGAGGTCAACTACTACACAGCTCTGGCTCACTTAGCCATGGTGTTAAAGAAACATGGAAAACAACTCATAATAGTTGAAAAAAATGACAAGATAAATATGTAAGTGTCTACCAGTTATTGAATAAAACGTAATAAGAGAAAGATCAACTATTATGCTAACACCATATGACTGCATTATGCTGTGTGTTATGTCTGTTATTATGTTTACCAAGATAAATATGAGACTTATGTTATGTCTACCAGTTATTGAATAAAACGTAATAAGAGAAAGATCAACTATTTTTTCACCTATTATGCTAACACCATATGACTGCATTATGCTGAGTGTTATGTCTGTCTGTCTGTCTGACAGTTATTATGTTTTGTTTTACGAAGATAAATATGCGACTTATGTTATGTCTACCAGTTATTGAATAAAACGTAATAAGAGAAAGATAAACTATTTTTTCACCTATTATGCTAACACTAGTCTCTGTTTTTTTCTGTTGGATCGAACGATTGCTAATGGTTGATGTTGAGTGAAAACTCGCGCTATGGAAAGACCCAAGGTCAGTCCCTAACGAGATGCGACGAGACGGAATGAGTAACCACGCATATATTTTCAAATGTTATAAGAACTGAAAACAGACATAACCCAGAGCTATTTCACTATCGTCTCATCCGGTCTGTTTACATTGGATAATGTAGGTCTTAAGAGAGTGTGTGTTGAACTCAGGGATAATGAACAAGTCAATTTAATAATAGTATCAAGACTGTGTTTTTCCATATTGTCGTATATATGTTTACTTTGCTTGGAATTTGTATGTGTGGAACATTGCTCACCTAAGGGAGAGAGAATGAACGGCGCGTTTCAGGTATAGCGAGGACTGACCGTGATGTGTATGTTTGTTTTACCACAGTGAATATGAAGCTATATTATGCTATGTCTATCAGTTGTTGAATAAATGCTACGTTACGTTATGTGATACAAGAACTAAACAAGCTACCTTGAGGTTACCTTGAGGTGCTTCCGGGGCTTAGCGTCCCCGCGGCCCGGTCGTCGACCAGGCCTCCTGGTTGCTGGACTGATCAACCAGGCTGTTGGACGCGGCTGCTCGCAGCCTGACATATGAGTCACAGCCTGGTTGATCAGGTATCCTTTGGAGGTGCTTATCCAGTTCTCTCTTGAACACTGTGAGGGGTCGGCCAGTTATGCCCCTTATGTGTAGCGGAAGCGAGTTGAACAGTCTCGGGCCTCTGATGTTGATAGAATTCTCTCTCAGAGTACCTGATGCACCTCCGCTTTTTAACAGGGGTATTCTGCACATCCTGCCATGTCTACTGGTCTCATGTGATGTTATTTCTGTGTGCAGGTTTGGGACCAGCCCCTCTAATATTTTCCACGTGTAAATTATTATGTATCTCTCACGCCTGCGCTCAAGGGAGTACAGATTTAGGCTCTTTAGTCAGTCCCAATAGTTTAGGTGTTTTACTGAGTGGATTCTAGCAGTAAAGGATCTCTGCACGCTCTCCAGGTCAGCAATTTCTCCAGCTTTGAAAGGGGCTGTCATTGTGCAGCAGTACTCCACTCTAGAGAGCACAAGCGTTTTGAAAAGTGTCATCATCGGTATAGCATCTCTAGTGTGAAAAGTTCTTGTTATCCAACCTGTCATTTTTCTTGCAGTTGTGACGGCTACTTTATTGTGTTCTTTAAAGGTAAGGTCTTCCGACATGAGTACACCCAGATCCTTTACATTGCCTTTACGTTCTATGTTATGATTTGCCTGAGTTTTGTACGTGGTTTCCGTTTTTATATTTTCATTTTTTCCATAGCGCATGAGCTGGAACTTATCTTCGTTAAACACCATATTATTTTCTGTAGCCCATAGAAAGACCTGATCTACATCTGACTGGAGGTTTGCCGTGTCCTCTATGTTGCCTACTCTCATGAAGATCCTAGTGTTATCTGCAAAGGATGATACAGTGCTATAGGTTGTGTTCTTGTCTATGTCCGATATGAGGATGAGAAAAAGTACTGGAGCAAGCACAGTACCCTGGGGAACTGAGCTCTTCACGGTTGATGGGCTGGATTTTATTTTGTTGACTATTACACATTAGGTTCTGTTGGTCAGGAAATTGTAGATCCATCTGCCTATTTTTCCGGTAATTCCTTTTGAACGCATTTTATGTGCAATAACGCCATGGTCACATTTATCAAAAGCTTTTGCGAAATCTGTGTAAATTACATCAGCGTTTTGTTTGTCTTCCATAGCATCTAATGCCATATCATATTGGTCCAGCAACTGCGACAGGCAAGGCGCCCTGTTCTGAAACCATGTTGTCCGGGGTTATGGAGATGCTGTGATTCCATGTATTTTGTGATCTTACTTCTAAGCACTCTCTCAAAAATTTTTATAATGTGCGATGTTAGTGCTATCGGTCTGTAATTTTTTGCCTCTGCCTTATTTCCTCCTTTATGAAGTGGTGCTATCTCTGCTGTTTTTAGTATATCAGGAATAACGCCAGTATCTAGGCTTTGTCTCCACAGAATGTGGAGGGCCTGCGATAGTGTTTGTTTACAGTTCTTGATGAATATGGAGTTCCAAGAATCCGGGCCTGGTGCAGAGTGCATAGGCATACTATTTATGGCTTCTTCAAAATCCAGTGGGGATAAGGTGACGTCTGATATATGATTTGATGTTGGTATCATATCCATGAAAAATTCATTTGGGTTATCAATCTTTAGTGCGTTTAATGGCTCACTGAAAACAGAGTCGTACTGCTTCCTCAGTAGCTCGCTCATTTCTTTGTTGTCATCGGTGAAAGTTCCATCTCCCTTTTGCAGGGGCCCGATACTAGATGTGGTTTTTGATCTTGATTTTGCATAGGAGAAAAAATATTTCGGATTTCTCTCTATTTCACTGATGGCCTTTTCCTCTCTTTGCCTCTCCTGTGTTTTGTATGATTCCTGTAGCTTGCGTTCAATTGTTTCTATTTCTTTACCTAACCTTCTTCGCCGTTCTTGAGATAGGGTGCGACTCTCAAGTTGTTCCGCGATTCGTTTTCTTCGTCTATATAGGGAACGACGTTCCCGTTCCAATCTGCATCTCTTCCTCTTTTTTCTTAGGGGTATGCGGTTTGAACATATTTCTAGTGCTACTGAGCTTATTTTTTCCAGGCACTGGTTCAGGTTTGCATTTTCTAGCTGTTCTTCCCAGTTTATTTCTGTGAAGTCCTGGTTTATTTGCTCCCAGTTTATCTGTTTATTATTGAAGTTAAATTTGCTGAAATCTCCTCCACCGGGAATCTGGACTGGTTTTGAAGATCTACTCCCCATGGTTGTCATAACTTCAATTAAGTTGTTATCTGAGTAACAGGTATTTGTAATCATTATGTTCCTGATCAATTCATCATTATTAGTGAAAATTAGGTCCAGCGTGTTCTCCTTCCTAGTTGGTTCTACTATTTGCTGGTTTAAGGCAAACCTGTCACACATCCGTAGCAGGTCATTTGCATGTGCCTGTTCATTTAAGCTACTTCCTGGTATTCTTTCTGATATTACTGTATTAGCCAGGTGCTTCCATTTCAGGTGCCGTAGGTTGAAGTCCCCAAGCAGGATGATGTTCGGAGCTGGATTTGTGAGGTTTTCCAAGCAGTGTTCTATTTTCATTAGTTGGTCTTTAAACTGCTGAGGGTGTGCCTCCGGTGACTTATATACAAGGACAATAACTACATTTAGAATCTCTATTTTGATTATCAGCACTTCCACCATATCATTTGAGGTGTTTAGCAGCTCAGTACAGATGAGTGTGTCTTTGATGTAGAGGCTGACCCCACCCTGAAGCCGGTGTTTCCTATCACATCTGAAAAGATTGTACTCTGAGATCCATATTTCACCATCATGGTAGTCCTTTGTGTGGGTTTCTGTTAGGGCTGCAAACACTGCATTTGCCTCATGAAGGAGACCATCAATAAAGTGAACTTTGTTGGATTTGCGTGTTTTTATACCCTGGATGTTGGCAAATATAAATGATGTTATCGTGTTAGTGGAAGTGCTGGATGCCTTACTTGGTGTTAATATCTGAGGCTCTGGTAAGGAGGCCACTGTGTTTGCGTCCAGGGTGTGTTGTTTTGGAAATGATTCGTCCAGTTTTGGTAGTAGGACGGGTGTTGTGTGGTGTAGTACCTGTGTTCTTGTTGATAGTTTGTATTCCAGTCTTGTGGGTATCTCCCTTCCCCTCTGTAATCCTGTAGTGGTTCCATCTGACTGTTCCTCTCTCTTATATTTATTACTCTGTTTCTGCCTTCCTCTAAAAAAATTCCAGTAGTGTCATATTGATCTTCCCGTCTATAACGCTCTGTACCTCTCACGTGGAATTCCGGACACTGAAGATTGTAGCATTTTTTGTCCCTAATTGAAAATTGACATAATTTAGGGTGGAAGTATCTACACCCTGTTCCAAAACGGCATGTATCCCTCTCCAACATGTTCCTGCATTTTCGAGGATGCAGAAAATGGCATTTTGCTCCTAATTTTCCATATTTGCATATTCCTTTAGCGTAGAATTTGCAAATGTGTTCCGGTTTTGCCTTTTTCAAGGTATTTATATCTGTGTCTGTCTTGTCTACCTCTTTATTGGAGCCATCTCCGTCTTTCGTCCCAATTCCTTCATTTATGCACTCTGTCTCACTGTTGCTCTCATCGTTTATATTACCTGGCTCTGCAATATTGCTGTTATTTTGTACCACAATACCCTCTTCTCCACACTACTGCTCGGGTTCTCTAAACTATCTGTTCCTGAGTTTTGGTCGTTATCCAATGTTGTCTTTTCCCAGTCCGCATATATCACTGGTAGCTTGTCTGTGAATGATAATCTCTGTGACTCGGGAATGTTTTTCATCAGATTAGTTATGTTCTCTAACATTAATCTGTCATCTTTGCAAACCCAGTAAATTCCTTGCCTTTTTATGCATCCTGGGGATACTTCTGAACAGCCCAGGTGGAATCTTATGTTACAGATGCAGCACTGGACGCCTGCATTACGTTTTCCCAGTACTCTCGAACACTCGCCACACCTCTCCATTGTCTGATGTATTGTGTTGTAAATGTGGTTCACTGTGTGGATCACTTATTGATGTCAGTCCTTTTAACTCTTTATAAAATTATATGTATATATTTATATGTTTAATATTTATAATATTATATGTATACCGTATATTTGTAATATTATGTATGTTATTTTGTTCAAACTTTATGGCAGGTACTTAGCGTAGGGTAGCGAAGCTGGTCCCCAGGTCGGTACAGGTGACCTCTTGTGGCCCTTGTGGTAATGGTAATATTTGTGGTAATGGTAATAGCTTGTGGTAATGGTAATAGCTTGTGGTAATATTTTATTGTGTTTGGATGTAATGGCTAAACATGGTTTACATTTCATTATTCAGACATCGGACAGAAAGTTACTCGTTACTCTTAAAATGTTATTTGGGCAAAGAACGAAGTTAGTATATTGTTCACGTTACATTAATGATATTTGAGCAAAGAACGATGTCATCATGTTGGTCGTGTTACCTTACAAGGTTATAAGGGTGTGAGTGATGGGGACTCGAAAATTGACATTAGTCGTCCATCCTCTGGTGCGCTGTCAGTCTGAGTGAAATGGAGAAAGATACGTGAACAGCGGCAGCAGGAGAAAGGAAATGATGTTACTTTCCCCCAACTATTAAATGATCTGGAGAGAGAGAGAGAGAGAGAGAGAGAGAGAGAGAGAGAGAGAGAGAGAGAGAGAGAGAGAGAGAGAGAGAGAGAGAGAGAGAGAGAGAGAGATAGATATATATATATATATATATAGAGAGAGAGAGAGAGAGAGAGAGAGAGAGAGAGAGAGAGAGAGAGAGAGAGAGAGAGAGAGAGAGAGAGAGAGAGAGAGAGAGAGAGAGAGAGAGAGAGAGAGAGAGAGAGATAGAGAGAGAGACAGAGAGACAGAGAGAGAGAGAGAGAGAGAGAGAGAGGAGAGAGAGAGAGAGAGAGAGAGAGAGAGAGAGAGAGAGAGAGAGAGAGAGAGAGAGAGAGAGAGAGAGAGAGAGAGAGAGAGAGAGAGAGAGAGAGAGAGAGAGAGAGAGAGAGAGAGAGAGAGAGAGAGAGAGAGAGAGAGAGAGAGAGAGAGAGAGAGAGAGAGACGGAGTCGCTGACCGTAGCTACATCTCCCCTTCCTTAACGAAAACGCAGTGGGTAGTGGATGCCCAACCACTTCCGCCGTGTCTGAGGAAGTAATGGCTGTCATTGCGTACCCTCCGGGAGGGGAAGATTTAACCAAACTACTTGGAAATGCACTTCAGCTACCCTCTGACCAGTGGCCAGTACGCACACCCCTCCGCGGACATTGAAAAACGCTTAAGGGTAATGGTTCACATACTTTGTATGTTTTACTTTGTATGTGTGGAACATTGCACACCTAAGGGGGTAGAGAGGGCGAGAGAGAGAGAGAGAGAGAGACAGAGAGACAGAAAGACAGAGAGAGAGAGAGAGACAGAGAGACAGAGAGACAGAGTCGCGGACCGTAGCTACATCTCCCCTTCCTTAACGAAAACGCAGTGGGTAATGGATACCCAACCACTTCCGCCGTGTCTGAGGAAGTAATGGCAGTCATTGCCTACCCTCCGGGAGGGGGAGATATAACCAAACTACTTGGAAAGAGTCTTCAGTTACCCTCTAACCAGTGACCAGTACGCACACCCCTCCGCGGACATTGAAAAACGCTTAAGGGTAATGGTTCACATCCGTCCAACTCTATCACCTATACACTCCTTCGCCACCAACTGTTTACCTCATCTCATTCACAACTTAAGAGTGTCTGCTCTCTCTTTCTATTCCTCCTTCTCCTCCTCCTCCACACTTCATACCATGTATGACCCAACTATCACCCTCATGGACCAGCTCCAAACACAGCTGCATAACTCGAAGAAAATAGACTTGAAAAAAACGATTAAGGCAAATGGATCACATCCCTCCTGCTGGACTCTACTCTCTCATCCTCTCCCACTTACGGCTTCCTGTAGGGGGAGCTAATGGTTTGTCAAAACCGCAAATGACCCCGAGCAGTCTCACGACGAGGGGAAGCTCCCCTCACCCTTCCATCCCTCCCTCCCTCCCTCCCTCACCCCACCCCCCACCCCCAAACAACATATCCGCCTTATGTTGGGACCCCTCTCACCTACACTCAGCCTCTACTTACCTTACTTACTTACTATCATCAAAACTATTATCTTCACACAGGATTAAGTCTACGCCAAACACACATACATATTCATTTACTCTTTCCTCATATTCCACTCTTATCCTTATATTTCTTACTCTACCACATACTCTCCTACACCCCCAACAACATGTCCTCCCCTCTTTCCTGACCACATACCCTAACACCGGACGCTCACACGCGCCCGACATGCAACAAACTTCCGGGAAAATCCCCCCAAACCCCTGAGGACTAGAGCGACGCGCTGCGACTACGACGACGCGAGTGCCACCTGGGCAGATGGCGCGCGTCGCTCTAGTCGCGGGAGGGGTCCTTACGCTACCACATACTCTCCTACACCCCCAACAACATGTCCTCCCCTCTTTCCTGACCACATACCCCTAACACCGGACGCGCCAAACTTCCGGGAAAATCCCCCAAACCCCTGAGGACTAGAGCGACGCGCTGCGACTACGACGACGCGAGTGCCACCTGGGCAGATGGCACGCGTCGCTCTAGTCGCGGGGTCCCACCCGCGCCAGATGGCGCGCGTCGCTCTAGTCGCGGGGGGTCCCCGCCCAGATGGCGTGCGTCGCTCTTGTCCTCATCTTCACTACTGACAGTCTGTACTGTAGATCCAGTTCTGGAGAGTGTGGGAGAGCAGCCAGAGGATCAGCTTCTGTCGAGTAGATGGAGACCTACTGAGCCTCCCTCTTCAGTTGTCTGTGAGGATGTGACCCAGCTTGGTAGTGTTATTGATTGTGAACAGACAGTACTTCAGGCAGCTCCAGATGTCATGGGAGGAAATTTTGGTAAATCATGTATAACCATTAAGGGTGGTAAAGTTTTTTTTTTATCTAAGTTGCAGAATTTTGTGGACTGTGATTCTTATTCCATGGGGAGTAAGTATTTGTCATTGTGTAAATTGAGTCAGAGTGTGTGTAGGATGTTGTTGCAATCTACTTTTATTCCGCAGGAGCCATTCTCTTTTGTAGAAAGGGACTGTGGGACATCTTTGTCCAGCCTTGTTGTTGAGCAGCGAGAGTTTACTCAAGTAGGTTGTGCATCCAGTTGTTTTGAGGAAGTGGTGAGTCATACTAGAGCAGTGTCTCTACTTTTAGGTCCAGTTTATTTTAATGTACGAGTAGTGAACAACATGTATGGTCCACTCAAGTGTGGTGTTGACTTTCAGAGTCATATTGTGGTTGACTTTCAGAGTCAAATGGGTGTTGAAAGATTTAATCATACTTGGGAGCAGATATTTGAGGCTCCAGATGTGTGTTTCAAGTTGGGGAATAAGGTTATCCTACCTAGTGTTAAATAACTGTGAAGGGTTACAGATTGTCCTTGGGTGGTTCCCAGGTAATCTGGTGTGCATCTTCAAGATTATAAGACCCTTAAACCTCTTGTTTGATTGTTTGTCACCAGAAGGAAATCACTTGCTAGGACTTATCTCCCCCCAAAAAGAACTAGGAATCAAAAGGCTGGCATACCGAAAGGGGAATTATGAACAGATGAGAAGTTTCCTAAGTGAAATACCTTGGGACACAGACCTCAGAGACAAGTCTGTACAGGGTATGATGGACTATGTTACCCAAAAGTGTCAGGAGGCAGTAAACAGGTTCATCCCGGCCCAAAGGGAAAAATCCGAGAAGCAACAGAAGAATCCATGGTATAATAGGGCATGTATGGAAGCGAAGAAACTGAACAAAAAGGCGTGGAGGAACTTCCGGAATAACAGAACACCAGAAAGCAGAGAGAGATACCAGAGAACCAGGAATGAGTACGTCAGGGTGAGAAGAGAAGCAGAGAAAAATTTTGAAAATGATATAGCAAACAAAGCCAAGACCGAACCAAAGCTACTCCACAGTCACATCAGAAGGAAAACAACAGTGAAAGAACAGGTATTGAAACTTAGAACAGGCAAGGACAGGTATACAGAGAATGACAGAGAGGTGTGTGAGGAACTCAACAAGAGGTTCCAGGAGGTCTTCACAATAGAACAGGGTGAGGTCACTGTGTTAGGAGAAAGGGAGGTAAACCAGGCGGCCTTGGAGGAGTTCGAAATTACGAGAGAGGAGGTCAAGAGAAACCTGCTGGATCTGGATGTTAGAAAGGCTGTTGGTCCAGATGGGATCTCACCATGGGTACTGAAAGAGTGTGCAGAGGCACTTTGCCTGCCACTCTCCATAGTGTATAGTAAGTCACTAGAGACGGGAGACCTACCAGAAATATGGAAGACGGCGAATGTGGTCCCAATATACAAAAAGGGCGACAGACAAGAGGCACTGAACTACAGGCCAGTGTCCTTGACTTGTATACCATGCAAGGTGATGGAGAAGATCGTGAGAAAAAACCTGGTAACACATCTGGAGAGAAGGGACTTCGTGACAAATCGCCAACATGGATTCAGGGAGGGTAAATCTTGCCTTACAGGCTTGATAGAATTCTACGATCAGGTGACACAGATTAAGCAAGAAAGAGAGGGCTGGGCGGACTGCATTTTCTTGGATTGTCGGAAAGCCTTTGACACAGTACCGCATAAGAGGCTGGTACATAAGCTGGAGAGACAGGCAGGTGTAGCTGGTAAGGTGCTCCAGTGGATAAGGGAGTATCTAAGCAATAGGAAGCAGAGAGTTACGGTGAGGGGTGAGACCTCCGATTGGCGTGAAGTCACCAGTGGAGTCCCACAGGGCTCTGTACTCGGTCCTATCTTGTTTCTGATATATGTAAATGATCTCCCGGAGGGTATCGATTCATTTCTCTCAATGTTTGCGGACGATGCTAAAATTATGAGAAGGATTAAAACAGAAGAGGACTGTTTGAGGCTTCAAGAAGACCTAGACAAGCTGAAGGAATGGTCGAACAAATGGTTGTTAGAGTTTAACCCAACCAAATGTAATGTAATGAAGATAGGTGTAGGGAGCAGGAGGCCAGATACAAGGTATCATCTGGGAGAGGAAATTCTTCAGGAGTCAGAGAAGGAAAAAGACTTGGGGGTTGATATCACGCCAGACCTGTCTCCTGCAGCACATATCAAGCGGATAACATCAGCGGCATATGCCAGGCTGGCCAACATACGAACGGCATTCAGAAACTTGTGTAAAGAATCATTCAGAACTTTGTATACCACATATGTCAGGCCAATCCTGGAGTATGCAGCCCCAGCATGGAGTCCATATCTAGTCAAGGATAAGACTAAACTGGAAAAGGTTCAAAGGTTTGCCACCAGACTAGTACCCGAGCTGAGAGGTATGAGCTACGAGGAGAGACTACGGGAATTAAACCTCACTTCGCTGGAAGACAGAAGAGTTAGGGGGGACATGATCACCACATTCAAGATTCTGAAGGGGATTGATAGGGTAGATAAAGACAGTCTATTTAACACAAGGGGCACACGTACTAGGGGACACAGGTGGAAACTGAGTGCCCAAATGAGCCACAGAGATATTAGAAAGAACTTTTTTAGTGTCAGAGTGGTTGACAAATGGAATGCATTAGGAAGTGATGTGGTGGAGGCTGACTCCATACACAGTTTCAAGTGTAGATATGACAGAGCCCGATAGGCTCAGGAATCTGTACACCTGTTGATTGACGGTTGAGAGGCGGGACCAAAGAGCCAGAGCTCAACCCCCGAAAACACAACTAGGTGAGTACAACTAGGTGAACTAGGTGAGTACTTGGGAAGTGAAATCTATGGTAAGGGTTGTCAAGGCTTCCGCATGTTTTTGTTAGTCTTTTGGAAGACTAGAATGCTTATGAAGGTGTGTGTTGTGTTCAAGTCCACCATCAGAGGGTGTGAACTTGTTTTTGGAGTTGTGGTTGAGATATGGTGCCTAGGCATAAGCCTGTTTTCTTTCGCTGATAGTCATGGCAGAGTTGTGAGGAAATTGACTTCTGTGTTCCTTATGGATAATCTGAGTCAGTTCGATCAGGTAGTCTTTGCACTTATCTTGGGTTGTATTTATTGCATTGGAGGTCAAAGGTTTTCTAAGTCGTTGTGTTGTGCTTCTGAAGGTTCTATGAGTGAAGAAGTTTTATATGTAATTGTGAGGTTTAACACTAATTTCTCTAATTTTAGTATCAATTGGGCGAGAGTATGTGTTCCACAGAGGATCAAGAGTGATGAGGAGCAGATGTCTTTGTCAGGGCATACCCAGGAGAAGTCCCTAAACTACCTTACATCCATGCAGCTTCAATTAAGCAGTTCAGCTCCAGAAAAAAAGGAGTAATGGAAAATGGAGTCTGTCTTGGAAAATGTCACCAATTAGAAAAGGGATAATCTGGAAACATGAGACTGATCTCAGATCAGTAGTAGAAACAGATGGAAAGATAAATTGCAATATTGACTGTGGGAAACAGTTACATTTATGGAGAATTCTATTCATGCTAATAATAATAATGTTGATTGGAATGTGAAATATAATCTGAAACTAAGTGAACTAAATGAGATAGTACCCTGGAGAGATAAATTTACATACTCCAGAGGAACATATGTGAAATCCCTGATATGTAGAAACAGTGATGTAGAACAAGATCACAAGACTGTACCTTTTGATTTTTATGTAAGAATATATTGGAAATGTTTTCATTTTTGTTCAGAAATATGTCCTTATTGCTTTTACATGTTTAATATAATTAATTCAAATCTCAAGTGTCACACATTTTTACTTTTAGAAAAATGCCATTGATCTTCAATCAATTGCATTTTTTTCTTGGAGTTGGAAGTGTTACGTATCTCTAGTCGGATACGTATATAAATTCATGATAATGAGTTGGCAATATCAAGAGACAGGAGCGAAGTGGCTCTGTACACGTCTAATACCTGTTAGATTCGGGAAAGTAGAATTCCTGAACCTGTTCAATTATGGGAGTTCCAGATGTCACTTTTTAATATTCATATATTTGTTAATTTACAGTAATTAAGCATGGGGCATTGTAACTTATATTAATTGTAGAAACTATATTATTTTATTTGCATTCTTATGTATTTTAAGAACAATTGTTTGTTCAATTAGTGGTAAAATATAAAAAGTTCATATTTACCATCCCTCATCCTCATGAGACGGATGGAGAGTGCATTGTGGGTCGTGGCGACGAGAGTCAGTCAGTTAGCTGCGAGACCTCGTCTGGGTTACATAAGTTGAGTATTTATGTCTCTTGTATATAGGTAGATTAATTGTGTCTGGAGGACACTTTTTCTTTAAATTACGTAACCATTTATTACGTGATTGCCATCTGAAATACTTTTTAATACTATATGTTTTGAGTATAAGAAAATATATTATATTCTATATTAATGTTTGTTATAGTTTTAACCCCACCTGGTGAACACTGATTTATCTGTTTTTTCTTTGTCTTGTGCCATATCACGGGACACACTGGGACATAATAATTATATACCGTTTTTCCCCTAGAATATTAAAATTATACGGTGACTGATGTCTGAGCTGTGTGAACGATAGGTAACAGTTATTTCATCGAATCACGTCACTTTGTGGGGTTATGTGAGCAACACAAATGCAAACAAGCTTGAATGGTCCCCAGGCCAATATGCAGTTGAAAACTCTGTTGGAAATAACGAACAGTATCCTCCTTTAGCTACTAATATTGGCATTTACTAACATCACTAATATGTAGAATTAACATAATTAATGTTTTCCATAGTAAGGCAATATTTTGCCAGATCGTTTCTAGTACTCATGACGCCGGGAAGCAGCGTCAAGCTGAAACATGAAATCTTCCACGTTTTGTTGGAATTTGATAGAGTCCAGTTAATTGCTTTTTATTTATAAATATCATTCCTTATGAAAGAGACTACTCATTTCGCGTACCTTGGCGTACTGAACTCGATCATTTAATCAGAGTGATTATATCAGTAAATATTACTGCGACATAAAATAAATACACGTCGACCCTTCTCGTTTAATTTGTGCAATGTTAATTAAACCTAATTGCGAGAAAAAGTATTATGATTAAATATATTTATCCATGACATCAGTACTTGTCATGATTCCTTAATTCCCTAATTAATTACTAATAAATAAAATACTTTAAGCTCGAGATCACTTTGGAGTGTTCTGCGCATGCGAATCTGAGCAAGGTAAGAAGGAGGAGAGCGACACTCTGGCTCATGCACTGACAGGCTTGCAACGTGGACACCATTACAGAGAGAACAACGTGATCAAGCAGACAACACTGCTGTTAATTCTCGTGTCTGGGAGTTTATATTTATCCCGCAATCTGACCATCTGCATCAGCGAATGTCAGGGATCATCAACCACTCCTACAATTAGCAGACATGGTCTCAGTGAGCGTAATAAGTATAAAAGTTCCTACGTTAGTTATTTTAGTGTGCACACATAAATTAATGTGTAGGTTGCTCATTGTCACATAGCCGGAAGACCACAAAACCCACGTTAGTTTCTCTTGTATTTATGTCCCCACTTTTTCTAATGAATTGTGGAATAATTTACTAGCCTAGGCATTTTCTACAATTTTATTGTGATTCCAGCGTGGGTCGTAAGGACAAGCAGAGATAACCTTCCCTCCCATGCGGTTCCATTGCCCTGTGTTCTACGAGTATTTGAGCTGTGAAATGAGCGTTGTGAAGTCTTCTTTACAGCTAAGCTCTCATACTAATTTTTTGTAGTTACTTTAGCCACAGTCTTAATTGATTTATTTCCATGATGTACTACTTATACATGTGCTACTCATTTATTATGCATGTACATAATATTTCTGTGTAATTAAACAAATTTATATTCATTCATTTTCTAACTATTTATTTCAGTGTAGAACCAGCGTTGAAATAATACTAGGGATATATTTATCTTTTAGTATGTAACCCCCCCCCCCCAGATTTATGTGTTAAGTCTACTCCCTAATTAATTATAACTACAGTTCATTTATTGCTCTTAATATTTATTAATTTATTCTAGGTCCATAGGACACTGGTTCTTTGGTTTATATCTCATTAATTCTTTTTTCCTTCTTTTTTTTATAAAAGGAGGTGGTCCTTCAGAGTTATCTAAGTATTCAATTTATATAATTATTTCGACCAGATCACACACTAGAAGGTGAAGGGACGACGACGTTTCGGTCCGTCCTGGACCATTCTCAAGTCGATTGTGATCGACTTGAGAATGGTCCAGGACGGACCGAAACGTCGTCGTCCCTTCACCTTCTAGTGTGTAGTCTCGTCAACATACTTTAGCCACGTTATTGTGACTCATCGCCTGCATATATATTTATTATTTATATTGAGAGTTAGACTTTTCCCACACAAATTCCACACCCCAGAAAGATTCGAACCCAGACAGCAAGGAGCACTATGCAACTGGAGTACCCGGTACCTTAACTACCCGACCAACCATGACTGTTCAAAAGACATTGGTTGCCGAGGCTATATCCCCAACGTCCAGATAGCACGTGGTGCTAAGCTTGGGCATAATTATTTTATCAAATCACCTCACTTTGTTTGGCCACGTTAGCAACTCAAATGCGAGCAAGCTGGAATGGTCTTGAAGCCAATATGCAGCTGAAAACTCCACACCCCAGAAGAATTCGAACCCATAGAGCATGGAGGACAATGCAACAGGCGTTCCCGGTACAGTGACCATTCGACCAATTATGACTGAACAAAAGACTTTGGTGGCCGAGGCTATATCTGCAACGTACCGACAGCACTTGGTGGTAAGCTTGGGCATAGTTATTTTATCGAATCCCCTCACTTTCTGGGGCCACGTGAGCAACACAAATGCGAACAAGCTTGAATGGTCCTCAGTCATATATCATATGAAAACTCCACATCCCAGAAGGATTTAACTCAGACAGCCAGGCGCACAATGCAACTGACGTACTCGGTACCTTAACCACTCGACCAACTGTGACTGTACAAAAGATATTGGTAGCCGAGACTGTATCCTAAACGTCCTGACTGCACTTGGTGGTAAGCATCGGCATAGTTATTTCATCGAATCACCTCATTTTGTGGGGCCAAGTGAGCAACACAAAGGCGAACAAGGTTGAATGGTTCCCAAGCATATATGCAAATGAAAACTAAAAACCCCAGAAGGATTCGAACCCAGAAAGCAAGGAGCACTATGGTACTGGCGTTCCCGCACCTTAACCACTCGACTAACTATGACTGTACAAAAGTCATTGGTAGCGGACGCTATATCCCCAACGTCCTGACTGCACTTGGTGGTAAGCATCGGCATAGTTATTTCATCGAATCAACTCACTTGTGGGGCCACGTGAGGATCACAAATGTGAACAAGCTTGAATGGTTCCCAAGCAAATATCATTTGAAAACTTCACACCCCCAGAAGGATTCGAACCCAGATAGCCAGGAGCACTATGCAACTGGCGTATCCGGTACCTTAACCACTCCCTCCAACCATGACTGTACAAAAGACTTTGGTATCCGAGGCAATATCCCAAACGTACCGACAGTTCTTGGTGGTAAGCTTAGGTATAGTTGTTTAATCGAATCACCTCACTTTGAGGGGGCCACGTGAGCAACACAAATGAGAACAAATGAGAGCTTGAATGGTTCCCAAGCCAATATGCAAATAAAACCTCCACACCTCAGAAAGATTTGAACCCAGAGAGCCAGGAGCACTTTGCAACTTGCGTACCCAGTACCTTACACACTCGACCAACCATCTTGAGGTTATCTTGAGATGATTTCGGGGCTTTAGTGTCCCCGCGGCCCGGTCCTCGACCAGGCCTCCACCCCCAGGAAGCAGCCCATGACAGCTGACTAACACCCAGGTACCTATTTTACTGCTAGGTAACAGGGGCATAGGGTGAAAGAAACTCTGCCCATTGTTTCTCGCCGGCACCCGGGATCGAACCCGGGACCACAGGATCACAAGTCCAGCGTGCTGTCCACTCGGCCGACCGGCTCCCGCAAGGATTCGACCATGACTGTCCAAAAGACATTGGTTGCCGAAGCTATATCCCCAACGTCTCGACTGCACTTGGTGGTAAGCTTGTGCATAGTTATTTTATCGAATCAAGTCACTTTTGTTGCCACATGAGCAACACAAATGCTGCAACCCGTTCTCGCAAATTCGTAAAGTCAATATTGACTTATTAACTACGTGCATAGGTGATATACTAAACATAATAGATACCCTTAAAATGATTCATAGAAAACACCGACCTTACCTAACCTTGTTAGTATCTTAAGATAAGCATCTTATTGCTTCGTAATTACAATTATTACTTAACCTATACCTATTATAGGTTAGGTAATACTTGTAATTACGAAGCAATAAGATGCTTATCTTAAGATACTAACAAGGTTAGGTAAGGTCGGTGTTTTCTATGAATCTTTTTAAGGGTATCTATTATGTTAAGTATGTCACCTATGCACATATATAATAAGTCAATATTGACTTATTAAATTTGCGAGAACGGGTTGAATGCTAACAAGCTTGAACGGTTCCCAAGCCAATATGCATCAAAAAACTCGACACCCCAGAAGGATTCGAATTCAGAAAGTCAGAAGCACTATGCAACTGGCGTACCTAGTACCTTACCCACTAGACCAAATGTGACTGTACAAAAGACATTGGTAGCCGAGGTAAAATCCCAAACGTCCCGACAGCACTGTGTGGTAAGCTCGGGCATAGTTATTTCATCGAATCAACTCACTTGTGGGGCCCCATGAGCAAAACAAATGCAAACAATCTTGAATGGTCCACAAGCCAATATGGATTTGAAAACTCCACACCCCACAAGGATTCGAACCCAGCCAGCCAGGAGCACTATGCAACTGGCGTACCCGGTACCTTAACCACTTGACCAACTGTGACTGTACAGAAGACATTGGTAGCTGAGACTATATCCCAAATGCCTCGACAGCACTTGGTGGTAAGGATGGGCAGAGTTATTAAATCGAATCACCTCACTTTATGGGGCCACATGAGCAACACAAATGCGAACAAGTTTGAATGGTCTCCCAAACCAACATGCAACTTAAAATTCCAAACCCCAGAAGGATTCGAACCCAGAGATCATGGAGCACTATACAACTGGTGTATCCAGTACATTAACCACTCGACCAACCCTGGCTGTACAAAAGAAATTGGTTGCTGAGGCTACATCCCCAACGTTCCAACAACACTTGGTGTGTAAGGGTGGACATAGTTATTTCATCGAATCTCCTCAATTTGTGGGGCCACGTGAGGAACACAAATGCGATCAAGCTTGAATGGTCCTAAAGCCAATAATGCAACTGAAAACTCCACACCACAGAAGGATTCGAATCCAGACAGCCAGGAGCACTGTGCAACTAGCGAACCCAGTACCATAACCACTCGACCATTCATGACTGTACAAAAGTCATTGGTAGCTGAGCCTATATCCCAAACGTCTCAACAGCACTTGGTAAGCTTGGGCATAGTTATTAAATCGAATCATCTCACTTTGTGGGGTCATGTGAGCAACACAAATGCGAACAAGCCCTAATGGTCCCCAAGCCAATATGCAACTGAAAACTCCACACAACAGACGGATTCGAACCAAGACAGCCAATAGCACTATGCAACTGGGGTACCCGGTACCTTCACTACTCGCCCAACCATGACTGTACAAAAGATATTGGTAGCCTAGGCAATATCCAAACGTCCTGACAGCACTTGGTGGTAAACTTGAGCATAGTTATTTCATCGAATTACCTCATTTTGTGGGGCCATGTGAGTAACACAAATATGAACAAGCTTGAATGGTCCCCCAAGCATATATATGCATTTGAAAACTCCACACCCCAGAAGAATTCGAACTCACACAGCCAAAAGCACTATGCAACTGGCGTACCCAGTATCTTAACCACTGGACCAACCTGACTGTACAAAAGACATTGGTAGCCTAGGCCATATCCCAACGTCCCGACAGCACTTGGTGTTAAGCTTGAGCTTAGGTATTTCATCGAATCACCTCACTGTGTGAGGCCATGTGAGCAACACAAATGTGAACCAGCTTGAATGGTCTCCAACTCAATATGCAACTTCTACGTTTCAATCTTGCTAACAGTTTGTATTTCGCTCCCACGACTAGCAGAGCGGTGCCACGTTACTTGGCACTTCATGGCAGTGTCCTAGGAACTAATAATTACTCCAACCCACAAGTAACGTCTTATCACGGCAACTGAGGACGAGGGGTCTGGAATCGTTCCTACATCACCGGACACTCGGCCCGGCAACTTATAATTTTCTAAACAATAATATTGTGCAGATGTTTATATTTAGACTAGTTGTCGTTAGACTGTGTGATTAACAACAAAATCCAGTACGTTGAATCTCCAAATTTATTCCGGCTTTTATTGGATTATAAATTGCATAGTTTTCTATTCAAGATTTCTGCAGTAATAATTACATTTTGTAGGAAGATATTTTGTAATTCAAGATGTAATTGTAGTTACCAATTAGTGGAATTCTACAATGTAATTGCCTTCCAGCTCTGGGTCCACAACAACCGAGGAATTAGGCTTCTCTACCTACACATGCAACAATTTGCTTGAGGCAACACGTCGTCGGTAGATGGTGACAACAAATTACGCCTTTCTAGAATTTACAGCTAAGCTGACTTGATTTCTAGTAGTGTAGTATTAGATATACTAATATTTGTTACATGAATGATTTCCTCTTAACTCACCAATTACCTGCCATTTAGGAAATCATTATTTACTAACAATTTTCTATTTGATTTATATATTAACTATGATTTAAATTTATGCATATACATTTCTTTCCGACGAATGAACCAGCATCGGATTGTAGGTGCTAGAACTTAATTGTATCCTAGCACTTGAACCCCACATTTTTGTGCTGGTTAATTTGACTCCCTTTACATAAGAAATACAGTTCCACTAAGATCCATAGGACACTAGTTCTTGGTATCAGTTTAATCCATTGTCTCCTTTTGTTTTCCACTTTTTCTCAAAAAGTGGTCGTCCTTCACAGCTATCGAATTATTTAATTTAATTACAAATTATTGGAGTCAGATTTTCCCACACAAAAATTTGGTGTGTGAAATCTGTCCAACCGGATAAATTAATCTACTGAATAGATAGCTGAGAATTAAGCTATTCTACACTCTTAACATAATTAACCATATACTAACACTAAAAATTATGTGTTATTATTCTTAGGCTATTTACCAGTATATTCCCATTATTTACGGCTGTCAGAAGACTGCCCATATTACAGCCTAAAACTCATTAATTATTATCAACATTTCTATTAATATTTTATGTATAAAGTAGCCTTAGTGGGACATAGCCAATTGCCCACAAACCTTAGACCTATACCTCACACTGAGGTGAGAATTTTTAGATCACCAGGAGCAACTGCTCACAGTTTTTACAACAATCCAATATTAACAGCTGCGTTAGAATGTCCCCACCATTTAACCTTAATTTATCTAGGTGGTAATGATATCCATCCCACTCGTCAACCAGCCGAAATAATTAACCATTTAAAAACTATTATCAGTTCCTTTAAACAAATCAGCAACTCTGTGGTATTCACATTGGTGGAACCTCGCCACCTGAGAAGTGATAACCGTTGGGGAGTGAGTCTCGAATATTATCAGTGTTCTGCTAAATACATAAACTTCGGCTGAGAAAAAGAGTGAGATTTGAAGCCACTTATATTCATTTCACAGCCAGACCATGACCTAGATTCAGGAAGCTCTGTGTATTTCTTCGTAAGTGGGTTTGCTACGAAGGTTCCTAAGTGCGCCCTAAGAAGATGCTTAGGTGCGATTCAATAAGGTATACTTAGGAAGAAAAATTGTTGGTTCACCTGCGTGCCGATAGAGGTCACTACTGTGTTTCGTTTGGCCAATCAGAGAGCAGCAACATTCTTCATATTGAAGATTTAGCGCTGGCTTATCGCAGCTCTACTGCCTCCTATTTACGTCGAATTTTCTTATAAAATTAGTATATTTCGAAGTAAAACAATGTTTTTTCAACTTCTACAGCCAGCACCGACATTGTAGTAAACAAATATGTTACATTTGTTGTTTACCTACGTAATTCTAAGAGATACTGTGTAGCTGTCCTTGTTGCTCGGAAGATGCGCTGACAATTATTGTATATATTTACTGAATTTACCCAAGGGCCACTAACTATCTAGTGACCTCGAAGAGGACAGAAAGCCGGCGGCTTGTTGAAGGGCCCGCCAATTGTCTTAATTATATTTTTTAGCTGGAATTTGGCATTTACGGCTTCAGCGGGTAGGCGGTTCCATGGGTTTATAGCCCTCTTGGTGGAAAAAAACATCTGTTTTCAGTCCTACTTGAGAGAACATACTCTCCAACACTATATCTGTGATTGTCCTGTTATCAGTGACTTCATACCAAATGGCATGAGGTATTTTGAGCTCTGTAATTACTTCATACACTCAGGAATATTGGAAGATATTCTTGTGCTGCACCCAGATTTTGCCAGTGGAGGCTAATAGATCAGCATTAAGTATTTTGTTCTCTCCTAATTCCATGTATGACTGGCCATCCTGTGAGGTGAGCTTGTAGCTGGTTTTTGATCTACACTGTGTGGTCCTTTAGACAGAATAGGGAAGCAGCACATTGCTGTGTATACCTAAACATGTTTAAAAATACATTGTTTGAGAGGAGTTTTGTAGAAACTGGTAAGAGTAATTATAATATAATGTTTCCATGATTCAGTGCTTACCTCTTGTGAAAATTGCTTAGAGTTGTTTAGTCAGAGTTGATTTGTTTTTAGTATTGAGGCTGGTATTTTCTAAATTGATTCCATGTACAGTATGTCTAACCATCCTGTGAGATGGGAGTATTAGATAAACTTATAGCTAGTTTTTTATCTACACTGTGTAATATTCCATATAGAATAGGGTAGCAGCACATTGCTGTGTATACCTAATCTTCTTAATAAAAAAAATCAGTAATAAAGATTTTAAATTATAGTTTATATTATTACAAATACAGTACTGTATTATCCTTATTAAATCATGTTGACCATGGATCATTAAGATCTCATGTTGATATGTAATACAAGTCATATTTCTTTTGAACTGCTAATCCATGCTAATCATTCATTAAATTGTGCATTATGTCTCAATTTTTCACTTCCTTGGATATACTGTACAGTACAAAAAGATAGGAAAAAATAAACCAGTAATATTTCTTTCATTATATTTTTCATTTAAATAACTGCATCAATATTTTTACAGCTGACAGGATTTGTTTTCCCATACAGGTGCATTATTTGTTAAAAAAATTTGGTTTATTGTTACACACAATGGTGCTACATAGCCTTCCCAGCTTGGTGCCTTCTTTTAATACTTACTGATTAAAAAATAAATAATAAATACATTTTATTCAGGAAAAGTACATACAGTTGATTTACAAACATAATGTTGGATTTATAGGCAGAGCTAGTACATACAATACCTAAAGCCACTAATACTCTAGCATTTCGGGCAAGGTGTGGGGGGAAAAAAACAGACAAACTTAATAATAATCGGGATTAGGTATAAATTGTGTTGAAAGAAGGAATAAAAAATACAAAAAGGGGGTTAACATAGCATAAATCAGCAATTGCACATGTTGGTGAACAGCGTTGTTTAAAAAATAGCAAGACATGGGTTGACATTTAGGAGGTAAGTTAGGTTACATGGAGTTAATTAGGCAGTACTTGGTTTAACTCTTAAACTGGTTGAGAGAGGTACAGCCGTTGACATGATTCGGGAGGTCATTCCACATTCTGGGTCCCTTGATTTGTAGAGCACTTCTAGTTTGGTTACACACAGCCAAATTGAGTAACAGGAAGAGGTCTTGGACACAAATTTGTTCCATGCTAAATGTAGAGGAATCAGCTGAGTATTCCTCAAATAAAATAAGTTGCCTCAGCTTATAAGGTAAATAAAATAAGCATTTCTCAAATAAGTAGCTGCCTCACTGCTACATAGCCTTCCCGGCATGGTGCCTTCTTTTGATAATTACTTGTTCCACACCCAAATTGTATAACAGGAAGAGGTCTTGGACCCCTACTTCCCTCTCTCTTTTTTAATAATCTATATAGTCATAATTATAGCTTTAAGTATTCAATGAATAAAGTTTGTGACATTTTTACCCTTTTCCTTACCTAACATCATTGTGCAGCATATTTTTATTTTATGTCTCACCCAGATTTAATTTAAAAATAAAACCAAACTAAATAAATTAGAAATGGGTATGTATAGCGAAGGTACACCCTTACTACTAGGTGAACAGGGGCATTTGGTGATAGTAAATGATCCCATCAGGCAGGGCTCATCACCTCTCATATTTCATGTTCACCAGTGTTTATTTACTTAATAACTACTGGTATAATATCTTGCTATTATAAAACTAATTCTACTATCATCAAACACATATTTACTTCAAGTTTCAAGCAGAGAATGCATATATAACTAACACGAAGGATTACTCTCCACTAGATTCACCAGCTATAATGTTTTGGTCATGTTCCAATATCATAAATCGATCCCAGTGTTATGTAGTAGAGAAAAAATGACTTATATCCAGTTTACGTAAAGCTACGAGTGGTCGAAACCACACTTAAATCCCGGAATGAACTTACGAAGATTTTTCCACTTAGTGTAGCTCTTTGAATACGGACGTAGCCGCCACGAAGGCGCTAAGAAGGAATTCGTTCTTAGCTAAGAGGAAAAACCTTCGTAAGTACCTTCCTGAATCCGGCCCCATATCAGCAGGGCTTGACCTCAGACGGTGTACATCTGTCAGGAGAGGCCAGGACCCATATGGTCAACAAATTAGTCAATACTATTAATCATCACAAACGGTTGTGGCTAGCAAGTCAAACTTAGTGTTATATATTTCTAATTTTTTACTTGTATTTCTAAGTACAAACATATATATATATAAAATCCCCAAAAACATAGCACCATATATCCATATTACTGCACCATTGCATATATACCAACCTCTGATGAGGTAGGATATTTAGACTGTAATTGTACTAATGTTTGTACAAATACAGCCTAAACTATTTAGTCATTCCTAAGTAGGAATTATTTAGCGAGTACTGTACTAGACATTGCTTGTGTACATACATATTCAGATTTGTGCTGACCCTAATTTAGGGTGGGATCCAAAAAAATTATTGTGTATTTAACATACTATTTTGTGTATTATTTTCAGTACTACTGGATGTTCACTGTTGGATAGAATGGTGATAATTGAGGAGCCAACCGGACGAAATTCCAGTAGTGACATTCGAGTACTACTCAAAATATTAGCTATCCATTGTTAGGTAGGTAAATTAACCTCTAAACGAAGTAGTATAGTCTATTCAAATACATTAGGCTATTATATTGATATTGAGCTCCATTGAATGAGCCAATATCCCAATTACATCTATCTTGAGGTGATTTCGGGGCTTTTTTAGTGTCCCCGCGGCCCGGTCCTCGACCAGGCCTGCACCCCCAGGAAGCAGCCCGTGACAGCTGACTAACACCCAGGTACCTATTTTACTGCTAGGTAACAGGGGCATAGGGTGAAAGAAACTCTGCCCATTGTTTCTCACCGGCGCCCGGGATCGAACCCGGGACCACAGGATCACAAGTCCAGCGTGCTGTCCGCTCGGCCGACCGGCTCCAGTAACAACTATTTACTATCAGACCAGCCCTTACCCAGCAAGATGGAAGTGGCTGACAAAATGAAAGATCGTTACTGGTCTGAAAGGTCATTTGACCCGACAGATTACCAAGTGTCAAAATCTGTCACAACAGTCACCTGTTGACTACATTGAACTAGAGAACTTCCTTCAAGTTGCTGAAAGTAAATTCAAGCATATTAAGTAGCATATGAATCTGTACTTGTCAGAACATTACAAAACCTCAATAGGTGAAACTGAACTTGAGGATATTGTAAATAATTTAGCCCAGTACAAAGATGATGTACAGGTTAAACTTCAACCCTTCAAAAAGCAGATTGCTAAAAACAAATTAACAACAGCCTCTACTACACATCCAGAACCTGATGTCAAATTACCTCAGATCAGTATACCCACATTCTCTGGTAACGAGAATGAGAGTTGGGATGATTTCTGGAGTAAATTAGTGGATGCAGTAGACTCTAAAATTAACATCCCCAAAACAACCAAGTTCACTTATTTACAAGGTTTGTTACGAAATGAAGCCTTGAAGGTAATCTCTAACATAACACTGACCAGTGATGGTTACGACCTAGCTGTTCAATTGCTTAAGAGCAACCAAGATAACAAGGAAAGAACTATTAATATCTTAGTTCAAAAATTGCTGGATTTACCAACTGCTAATAATTCAACAGATTCTCTTCAAACTTTCAGACTAGAGCTAGAGTCTCTACTCAAGGCTTTAAGCCTTAAATTCCAAATTCAGACGGCTGAATGGATGACAAAGGTAGTTGTAAGGCACAAATTACCGAGAGAAACTTTAGATAAATTGTGTACTATGTACAATAAAACATCTCTGACCATGAATGAGATCACAGAAGGTATACACACCCTAGTCGAAAGACAAAGAGCCAACCAAGATAGGAAGAGTGTTTCAAACTTCTCTACTAACTCTCATCATAAACCCCAACGTACTGCAACTACTGTAGTAAAACCAAATTTCAGTAAATCATTTCCGAAATGGAAATCTGGAAACGTAGGTACATACACAGTGAACCCTTTAACCCCCATAAGGCACACTCCTACGACTTCTCTTACAATGAAGAAGTGTTTGTTCTGCAATAATGAACATTTTACTTATAAGTGTAGTACTTACCCAGACCATAACACCCGAATTCATCGTTTGCACGAGTTACACCAATGTACAGAGTGCACGAGTCCTCATGACCCCAATAGCTGTACTGTCTCCTTACCTACGTGCAACAAGTGCAACAAAGGTAGACACATTACTCCTTGTGTGGTAGTGATCAATCAAGATCAACCAATCCTCATAAAAAATTACAAAAATTACTTCTGTACAGTATTGCAAGGTGCATCAAGACATAAGTGTACTTGCAACATGCAAGTAGAGTCGAGTAACACAACTACGTTACCAACAGCTCAATTAAAATTAATTACCAAGTTATCTAGGATTTCCATTAGTGGTCTCTTTGACCAAGGTTCACAGAAAACCTTTATTTCTCAACAGTTAGTTGATCAGTTGAAACTGAAGCCTATTGTTCGAGTGAATTTGAATATTTCTGGATTCCTAACCAACAGTGGACCTCGTGACTACCAGGTTGTTAAAGTCTAGGTACGTTTAGGAGGCTGCACCAGCCCAATTCAAGCCATAGTCGTTGACAAGATCCCTTCAGATTTACATGTTACAGGTCTTGCTCAAACAGTCAAATTTCTTAAACGCAGCGGTATTAGGCTAGCGGATCATAAAATAAATACAGACTGTCTCAACGATGTAGGTATTCTTATTTGAGCTGACTATTATTATAGATTTATTACTGGATGCACCAGGCAACGAGGTGTAAACTTGTTACTGTCAGCTGGGGGTAAGCTACTCACAGGACCGGTGTTGATCCAACAACATTCTAAATCTACTAGTAATCAACCAACTAATTCAATAGTGGCGTGACTAGGCCTAGAGCAGTCACCACTACATGACAGAGACGAAACTGAGGATGATGAGTCCAATCCCCCTGTTCACAAATTATGGGATTTGGACACCTTAGGCATAGTCCCTGATCAACCCAGTTCAGATGACACATGGATGTATAAACAATATCTTGATACTGTTATTTTTCAAGATAATCAATATTGGGTGACTCCCAATATTGACTCCCATGGAAGCTGAACCACCCACAGCTTCCAGTAAATTATTTCATGGCCTCAACCCAATTAAATTCTCAATTAGCTAGGCTACAGAAGCAACCAGAAAATTTCCACTGTATCATGCTTTGATACAGCAACAACTTGCTAACAAATCTATAGAAGTTGTTGAAGAAGACAACAATAAATCAAGCCATTATTTGCCACATCATGCTGTCGTGAAAGAATCAGTTACAACACCAATCAGGATTGTATTTAACTTTAGCCCCAAATTAAAGGCAGACAGCGTGTCACTCAATGCTTGTCTACAAACTGGACCTAGCCTAACTCAAAGACTACAAGATGTCTTATTACGATTTCGCTCTGGTGTTTTCGCCTATACGGCCGACATTAGTAAAGCCTTTTTAAGAGTAGGCTTACAAGAGACGGATCGTGATTTAACTAAATTTTTTTGGGTAAAAGATCTACAAGATCCTAATAGCGAAGTCAGTACTTATAGATTTGCCTCAGTACTGTTCAGAGCGACATCTTCACCATTTTTACTCCAGGCTACTCTGGATACACATCTTAGGAAGTCTAATAGCCCCTGCAAGACTGAGATTAGCAACAATTTATACTTTGACAATTTTCAAGGAACCACTAATAATGAAAATAAATTAGTGGCCTTTAGAAACTTGTGTTAGGAATCTTTCAGAACATTATATACCACATATGTCAGACCAGTCCTGGAGTATGCGGCTCCAGCATGGAGTCCATATCTAGTCAAGAATAAGACTAAACTGGAAAAGGTTTAAAGGTTTGCCACCAGACTAGTAACCGAACTGAGGGGGTATGAGCTACGAGGGAGAGACTACGGGAATTAAACCTCACGTCACTGGGAGACAGAAGAGTTAGAGGGGACATGATCACCATATACAAGATTCTCAGAGGAATTGTTAGGGTAGATAAAGACAGACTTTAACACAAGGTACCAGGTACCTATTTACTGCTAGGTAACAGGGGCATCAGGGTGAAGGAAACCTTTTGCCCATTTGTCTCCTCTTCCACCGGGAATCGAACCCGGAACCTCAGAACTACGAATCCGAAGCACATCCACTCAGCTGTCAGGCGCCCTAGGGGACACAGGTGGAAATTGAGTCCCCAAATGAGCTATAGAGACGTTAGAAAGAATTTTTTCAGTGTCAGAGTAGTAGACAAATGGAATGCATTTGGAAGTGATGTCGTGGAGGCTGACTCCATACATAGCTTTAAGTGTAGATATGATAGAGCCCAATAGGCTCAGGAATCTGTACATTAGTTGATTGTCCATTGAGAGGCGGGACCAGAGAGCCAGAGCTCAACCCCCGCAAGCACAACTAGGTAAGTACACACAGATGTGCACACACACATATGCACACTTGCAGACAAACACACGCACACACACACACGCGCACACGCACACACACACACACACACACACACACACACACACACACACACACACACACACACACACACACACACACACACACACACACACACACACTGTTTTCCAAAAGGAAAACAGTGAAATGAAGGTGAGAAACCCATGGTTTAATCAGAGATGTTGGTTAGCTAAGCAGCAAAGTAAAAGGGCATGGAGAAACTATAGGAATAACAGGACACTGGAGAGCTGAGAAAGATACCAGAATGCCAGGAATGAATATGTCAGGATGAGAAGAGAGGCAGAAAGACAATACGAAAATGACATCGCAAGCAAGGCAAAGACTCAGCCTAAATTGCTGCATAGCCACATCTGGAGAAAAACAACAGTAAAGGAACAGGTTATGAAATTAAGGATAGGGGCAGAAGGATTCACTACAAACGACAAGGTGTGAGGAACTGAATAAGAAGTTCCAAGAGGTCTTCACCTTAGAGCAAGGAGAAATCCCAGAGATAAGAGAGGGAATAGCTAACCAGGAACCACTGGAAGAGTTTGAGATTACCAGCGGGGAAGTAAGGAAGTGTTTACTAGAGTTCGATGTGACAAAGGCTATAGGCCCAGATGGAATCTCCCCTTGGATACTAAAGGAAGGAGCAGAAGAACTGTGCCTACCACTTTCCATAGTGTATAATAAATCACTGGCAACAGGGGAACTGCCAGAAATTTGGAAAGCAGCTAACATAGTCCCGATATATAAGAATGGGGATAGACATGAGGCACTGAATTACAGGCTGGTGTCCCTAACCTGCATACCATGCAAGCTGACGGAGAAGATTGTACGAAGAAAACTAGTGGAGCATCTGGAGCGAAAAAACTTTGTAACACAGCATCAACATGGGTTCAGGGACGGCAGGTCCTGCCTCACAGGGTTACTTGAATTCTTCGACCAGGCAACAAAAATAAGGCAAGATAGAGAAGAATGGGCAGACTGCATATTTTTGGATTGTCAGAAAGCCTTTGATACAGTGCCACACAAGAGGCTAGTGAAAAAGCTGGAGATGCAGGCTGGAGTGAAAGGGAAGGTACTCCATTGGATAAAGGAGTACCTAAGCAACAGGAGACAACGAGTCAGTGTGAGAGGTGAGGTCTCAGATTGGCGAGACGTTACGAGTGGAGTCCCGCAGGGGTCAGTCCTTATACCTATACTGTTTCTGATATATGTAAATGATCTCCCAGAGGGTATAGAATCGTTTCTCTCAATGTTTGCCGATGATGCAAAAATTATAAGGAGGATTGAAACTGAGGATGATAGTAGGAGGCTCAAAGATGACCTAGACAGACTGAGTGAATGGTCCAACAAATGGCTGTTGAAGTTCAACCCGAGTAAATGCAAAGTAATGAAACTAGGCAGTGGAAACAGGAGGCCAGACACAGGATACAGAATAGGAGATGAAGTACTTAATGAAACTGACAGAGAGAAAGATCTAGGAGTTGATATCACACCAAACCTGTCTCCTGAAGCCCACATAAAGAGAATAACGTCTGCGGCATATGCGAGGCTGGCTAACATCAGAACAGCATTCAGGAACCTGTGTAAGGAATCATTCTGAATCTTGTACACCACATATGTAAGACCAATCCTGGAGTATGCGGCCCCAGCATGGAGCCCGTACCTTGTCAAGCACAAGACAAAGCTGGAAAATGTCCAAAGGTATGCCACTAGACTAGTCCCAGAACTAAGAGGCATGAGTTACGAGGAAAGGCTGCGGGAAATGCACCTTACAACACTGGAAGACAGAAGAGTAAGGGGAGACATGATCACAACCTACAAAATCCTCAGGGGAATCGACCAGGTAAACAAGGACCAACTATTCAACACTGGTGGGACGCAAACAAGGGGACACAGGTGGAAACTGAGTACCCACATGAGCCACAGGGACGTTAGAAGGAACTTTTTCAGTGTCAGAGTAGTTAACGGATGGAATGCATTAGGCAGTGATGTGGTGGAAGCTGACTCCATGCACAGTTTCAAATGTAGATATGATAGAGCCCAGTAAGCTCAGGAATCTGTACACCAGTTGATTGACAATTGAGAGGCAGGACCAAAGAGCCAAAGCTCAACCCCTGCAAGCACAAATAGGCGAGTACAAATAGGCGAGTACACACACACACAGCAATAGGAAGCAAAGAGATACAGTGAGGGGTGAGACCTCATATTAAAGTGAAGTCATCAGTGGAGTCCCACAGGGCTCTGTACTCGGTCCTATCCTATTTCTGATATACGTGAACGATCTCCCGGAGGGTATAGACTCATTCCTCTCAATGTTTGCTGACGATGCCAAAATTATGAGAAGGATTAAGACAGAGGAAGACTGCTTGAGGCTTCAAGAAGACCTAGACAAACTAAAGGAATGGTCGAACAAATGGTTGTTAGAGTTTAACCCAAGCACATGTAATAAATTGAAGATAGGTGTAGGGAGTAGGAAGCCAGTTACACGGTATCATTTGGGAAATGAAATTCTACACGAGTCAGACTGAGAAAGACCTGGGGGTTGATATCACGCCAGACCTGTCCCCTGAAGCCCATATCAAGAGGATAACATCAGCAGCATATGCCAGGTTGCCTAACATAAGAACGGCATTTAGACACTTGTGCAAGGAATCATTCAGAACTTTGTATACCACCTATGTCAGACCAATCCTGGAGTATGCAGCCCCAGCATGGAGTCCTCATCTAGTCAAGCATAAGACCAAATTGGAAAAAGTTCAAAGGTTTGCCACCAGACTAATACCCGGGCTGAGAGGTATGAGCTACGAGGAGAGACTACGGGAATTAAACCTCACGTCACTAGAAGACAGAAGAGTTAGGGGGGGTATGATCACCACGTACAAGATTCTCAGAGGAATTGACAGGGTAGATAAAGACGGGCTATTTAACACAAGGGGCACACGCACTAGGGGGATACAGGTGTAAACTGAGTGCCCAAATGAGCCACAGAGATATTATAAATAATTTTTCTAATGTCAGAGTAGTTGACAAATGGAATGCATTAGGCAGTGATGTGGTGGAGGCTGACTCCATACATAGTTTCAAGTGTAGATATGATAGAGCCCAGTAGGCTCAGGAACTTGTACACCAGTTGATTGACAGTTGAGAGGCGGGACCAAAGAGCCAGAGCTCAACCCCGACAAGCACAAATAGATAAGTACATACACACCCACATGCACTATCTGCAATGACTGAAATTTGCGTATGTTAAACGTTTAAAAGACGTCACTATATAGATCGTTAGAGTGTTACCATTCTGCTACCAAATGAAAACGTCAGAAAACGTTTTTTGTTTACTGGGTGGAGAAGGTGAAAACCAAAGCTAACAGAAGAAAAGTGGGAACCCAGTTCGGTAGCGACCTGCAACGGGTCCGCTACAAGAGTACCACGGAGTTGAAAGACCGGTGAAACATTGGGAACGAACTTACCCACTATCTTGCGGATACACTTCCTGATCTGCAGCAGAGGAGTTTTGGACGTAATGGTGGAGACATAAGACGCCCAACATTCACGTTTAGCCGTACGGATGGCCCCTACGGGCCACAACACTCGCCTTCCGAAATAAAAGAAAAGAATTGGCCGTCCGCCGGCGGTGGTGTCTCTTCCAGGCTGCACGCTTACAGCGGACAGCCCGAGCACAGTCTGCATTCCACCAGGGAACGCACTTCCGGGGTTCCCAAGAGGAAGAGCGAGGATTAGAGCAGAGGGCAGCGTCGAAGACGGTGTCATGAAAAAAAGAGAGAGCGAGGAAGAGGCAGAAGGGAGAAGTCAGAGAGAGCAGCACTGAGGGGTAAATAGGTTCCAGTCTGCTTTAGCAACCCGCCACCTAGGGAAGGAGAGGGGAGGGTGAAAAGAGAAAAAGGTAAGAAAGATGGGGAAATGGTCACTGCCATGGAGGTCTGTTACGGCCTCAATGGGACGCAACTCAGTTCTTTTCTGGTGGTACTAAAGTTCTGGTATCTGGTCCCAAGTTAGTAGAGGCTTTCAAGGGGTGAGCTCAGTAATGCAAGTAAAACAAAAGAGGGAGGTACATTAAATACAACAGTTCATCACTTTACCCATATATAATTATTTTCCCATTACCATATAAATATATATATATATAATATATATATATAAATATATTCCTCAATCTTTCGTACATTTCGTTTCACTGTTGGAGGTAAATCAAAAATCAATTCTCCAAAATTCATTTTTATTTCTAGTCTGACGCGACACGAGCGCGTTTCGTAAAACTTATTACATTTTCAAAGACTTTAGTTCACAAATACACAACTGAATAGAACTTACGCATCTCCGATTTTATATCTACATTTGAGTGAGGTGGAAGGGGTGATGTGGCATTAACACAAGACAGAACAAGATATGTAGAAGTTGAGGTGGGTAGAATATATTTGTGCAATAATTGCCTGTTGATTGCTGGTGTTGACTTCTTGATGTGTACAACTATATTCTACCCACCTCAAGACTCCGCTCCAATATAGAAGCATCAAGAAATATGGACCAATAGGCTTTCTACAAACACTTCTATTCAAATATCCATTGTTTCGTGTTCTGTCTTGTGTTGATGAAATTAATACCCTATTAATACTCTTGTTCTGTCTTGTGTTGATGAAATTAATACCCTATTAATACCACATCTTGTTCTGTCTTGTGTTAATGCCACATCACCCCTTCCACCTCACTCAAATGTAGATATAAAATCGGAGATGCGTAAGTTCTATTCAGTTGTGTATTTGTGAACTAAAGTCTTTGAAAATGTAATAAGTTTTACGAAACGCGCTCGTGTCGCATCAGACTAGAAATAAAAATGAATTTTGGAGAATTGATTTTTGATTTACCTCCAACAGTGAAACGAAATGTACGAAAGATTGAGAAAATTCGTGTTAGAATTATTAATCTTACTTTTTCGGTCATATTTAATAATGAGTCTACCCTGGCCACAGGCCAGCCAAACCACAATCCCACTAAGTGTCTCTTCGTGAAGGCCCACAATCACAATCCAGCCTGGTGCTGGCAGATACCAATCAGCCTCGCACTGCTGGGGCCACTTCACGAGCGAATACTAGGGTTGCGAGCCCTAGGCAGGAGCTTCGTGCAACTCGCCGGTTACTCTCCTCTTTCGGCACCTTAGTCGTCTCTTCTATTAACCAGCCCCAGGTACGGCGAATCCCGTCACTGCCACTTCGCAGGCAGACAGTAGAACACCTCTCAGTTCTCTTCCGGCGGCGGCTCACTGCTTCCTTAAAGCAGACTGGTGTAAAGACCTTGGCTGTCCTGGGTAGATTGCCTCTTCTTGTATCACAGCAGCCCTACGTTGACTCTGTGAATACAGACACGTCATCAGTACACTGGGACACTACATGGGACCACTAGTAAACATCACTTACTGGCTTAGACACATACATCCAACTCCGCTTATGACAGATGGCGCTGCTTTTCTAAACACCACCTCACTAGAAGTCAGCACCAGCTACATCACAGCCGACTAGGACAGGAATCTAGCGCCTCTCGCCGGTATATTCCCATCATCACTAGATGGCATTGTCCATGTTGTGGGGGTTTCGGGAGCGGACTCACAGATGGCGTTGACGTCACTGCTCCGTGCTCTGACGATGAACTTGGGTTCGTAACAAGGTCACATCAAGAACCTGCCACGTGAAATCTAAGTAAAGAGAAGACGAACAAAGAGAAAGATCAAGATAGGAAAGGGTGCGAGTCCGAGAGTTCAATTGCGTGGGCTCACCAGAATTCAGAAGAGACAGGGAAGAAGAGAGGATGAACGGCTCAAAAAGGCGACCTCGGGTGTTCGTCAGAACATCACCCCAAAGGGAATGACGACAATTGCAATCACCTAGCAGGAGCTCTGGCAAGGAGTCCAGTAGGTGTTTAAGATCGGGAAGAGAAAATGGGACACTCGGGGTGAGATAAATGGAACAAACGGTGTACTATTTCCTCACAGAGATACGAGCAGCAGAACATTGGAGAGGTGAAGGAAAAAGTAAGGGGACAAAGGGAACATCAGAGCGAATCAAGAGAGCAGAATAGTTAGGAGCCCCAGCAAAAGGTGGGGGGGGGGGGAGAGAGAGAGGAAGGAATAGCCACGAAAGCGACCAGGACGAGCACCAAGCATCGGCTCCTGGAGACAGACACAAAGGGGCAAAAACCACGAAATCAGAAGTTGGAGTTCAGGGATATTGGCGAAATAACCACAAACTTTCCATTGAAGAATAGATATCGACGAGAAGAGAAAGGACAGCAACAGAGAACAACGAAGAAACGAAGGTGAAAAGGGAACATAGCACGTTAAAGAAGCGCAGGATCAGGGTCAGGGTGAGCGAAGTTAGGGTTAGGGGGCATGGGTAAACTGAGTAAAGGAGGGAAAGGTAGCTAGAGGACCGACCAGGGGCGGACTAGTAGGGTAAGGAGGTGGAAGAGGGGGGGGGGATAACCGAGGGTCAAGGACAGCAGCAGGAGGGGCAGAAACCAGGGGACGCATTTGAGGGCACCATGCCCAAACCTCCAGCACTTATTACAGAGCCGAGGAGAGGGAATGTACTCCTGG
This sequence comes from Procambarus clarkii, assembly GCF_040958095.1. Taxonomy (NCBI): domain Eukaryota; kingdom Metazoa; phylum Arthropoda; class Malacostraca; order Decapoda; family Cambaridae; genus Procambarus; species Procambarus clarkii. The sequence continues at coordinate 5,280,226 of NC_091211.1, forward strand.
ACAGAGCACCTGGCACCAGCAAGAATGACAGAGGGTGGAAGGGTCCGACCATCAGAGGTAATCTTCACAACCTGAAGGGGGTTGACGGCGACGACCACGAGGGGGGCGAGTAAACGAGTCTACCTGGAGGACAGAATGGTCCTGGGCTTCGAGGATATGCTGTATATCTTCGTAGCAGTTTTGGAGATTCCGAACACCGGTAGCACCATGAGATGGAAGGAGAATAGTGCCAACACTGGCATTCAACTGAGCGTTCTTGGAGACCTGAACAGGGGTCTCGCCAAGACAGAACAAGGCGGCCAAGTGGAAGGCTGCATCCTGAGTGTTACGGACCCGAGTCCAGCGTCTGAGCATGGAGCAGTGACAACCACGCCATCTGTGGGTCAGCTCCCGAAACCCCCTCCAAATGGACGGCGCCATCTAGTGAGGACAGGATATACCGGCCACAGGGGCTGGTTTCCCGTCCTAATCAGCTCGTAACATAGCCGCTGCTGACCTCTGGTGAGGTGACGCTTAGACAGCAACGCCATCTATGGAGTGGATAGGTGGGCGTTTGTGTCTAAGCCTGTAAGTGAGGTGCCCTAGGGTGTCCCTAGTACTGATGACGTGTCTGATTACAGAGTTGACCTGGGACTGCTGGATTGGACGATGAGCAGTCTACCCAAGGCAGCCATAGTATCTCCACGTGTTTGCTGCAGAAGCTGTGAGTCACCCCCCCGGATGAACACTGTTGTGTTAGCCTGCCTGTGAGGTGGCAGAACCAGGGATTGTCGTACCCGGGGCTGACTGGTGGAGAAGACTAGCCACTGGGGTGTTGTGGTGAGGAGAGTGATCTGTGGAATCACACGAGGCTCCTGCCTAGGGCTCGCAACCCTAGTATCGGTCGTGGAGTGGCCTACGCAGCGTAGCTGATTGGAACCTGCCAGCTACAGGCTGGATTTGTGGTTGAAGGCCTCCACGACGGTGCACCCAGTGGGACTGTGATTTGGCTGGCCTGTGGCCGGGGTAGACTCGTCTAGAGAATCTAAGGATTCATCGTGAGGCCACGAGAAGAGGACCAGAGCTACTCATCGTAAGCACCGTGGAGCATCCCGTGTCTTCGGAGGAAGACGAGTTATTGTAAATAAGAAGTGTAGTAATAGCAACCCCGCGTGTGACTGTGATATATTTATTTATGGTGGTAGTAGCAATATATATTTAATTTTGTGTATTTGTATCCCTTCCACTTTAATTTACTTGCGTTACAGAACACACCCCTTGAAAGCCACTACTAACTTGGGGCCGGATACCCAAACTCTAATAACATCAGAGAAAGAACCCAGTTGCGACCCAATAGGGCCGTAACACTGAGAAGGAGCAGCAACGACACGTGTACGGAGACTGGTGGGGTGGGAAGTAACAGAAGCATCTACGGAATCAACAAGGTGCCTTTGGAGGGAGAAATCGTCAGGAGGCATAGAATCAAGAGGGAGGAGATCAAAGTATTTGGCCCATGAAGCGGGACCAAACGAGGCTTCATACGCATCAGTACGGGAAGGAATCGAGTGAATGCTGCCGTGGCGAGGACGGCGGTGAGAACCCCAAGAGAGAGATGGGTTAAAAGGTACAGTAGTCACAACTAGAGACTGAGCCGTGCCAGGGGACGAGGTGGTCACCACTGGGGGCTTGGAGCTCGACCCAACCACAGAGGAGGGAGGGGAGCCGAAAGGAGTAGTCAGGAGGGTCAAAGGAGGAGCTAGGTCGGGGGGCCCAATGCATGGGGGGCTACAGAGCCCGGTCTTCGAACACAGTCCGATTCGGGGGCTTGGTCGCCCACCCCACGAGCCTGAGAAAGTAAAAGAGGAACAGATTGCAACATAAGAGATGAGAAGTAAGACGTTCATTCACGAATGTGCCCCCACACCCACCACGGAGCCACAATTAGAGGCAGGACACCCAACAAGAGACACGTTGCCGATCTTGCCGGGGCCCCCCACGGGTGTGTCCTGAGTATACGCCCCACAAACGCTACCTTAAGAACCGTCAGTCCGTCGAGATCGGTTTCAGTGACGAAAGGAGGATTGACAATAAAAGGTTCCCCCTCGCTCGAGACGTTGGGTACTACAGTTCTACGGGTGCAAGAGTATGCCTCCTCAAACACCCGGGCGTCAAAACAAAAGAAGGCCAAAGGAATGATCAAAACAGGCATAAGGTCAGCGGGATATGACAATGAGAAAGGAGAAGAGTGGGGGAGAAAAACGAAACAAAAGGGAAAGGAAAAGTTGTCCAGCAGAATTAGAGAGGACATCAGCAGGAGCACAAGGCTACAAAATGACAGAGGACTGTCTTAAGGAGCATCACACTGTGGCAGCCGCCCACCAAGCCCCCTCACGGCAACAACGAGCTGGACAGGGAGGGTTCCCTAACCCCCAAACTGCAACCCTAACCCTCTTAGGGGGAGTTGCCCTAAATAACTCCCAGCTCTTGCCCTAAATATCTCCCAGCTCTTGCCCTAAATAACTCACAGCTCTTGCCCTAAACAACTCCCAGCTCTTGCCCTAAACAACTCCCAGCTCTTGCCCTAAGTAACTCCCAGCTCTTGCCCTAAGTAACTCCCAGCTCTTGCCCTAAGTAACTCCCAGCTCTTGCCATAACCTCCAATTCCCAACCCGAACCCCCAGTCTCCATCCCTAACCCTAAAACTACACCCTAGTCCCCAAACCACATCCCTAAGAACTAAAGCCAACCCAAACCCTCAAACCACAACCCTAACCCCAATATCGCAACCTTAACCCTCAAAGCACAACCCTAACCCCCATATCGCAACCTTAACCCCCCAAATGCCAACCCCCATAACTTTCAAACTGCAACCCTCAGCCCCAATCCCTAGCCCCAACCCACAGCCCAACCCTCAGCCACAATCCCTAGCCCCAACCCACAGCCCAACCCTCAGCCACAATCCCTAGCCCCAATCCATAGCCCAACCCTCAGCCACAATCCCTAGCCCCAACCCACAGCCCAATCCCCAGCTCAACCCCCCAGCCCCACAAACAGAGTCAAGCAACAGCCCAACACCCCCGCCCCAACCTGCAGTCCCAACACCTTCCCCCTCCCCACTCAATCCCAAGCCCCAACCAACAGAACCAACCAACAGTCCAACTTACAGCCACAACCCCCAACCTCAACTCCCAGCCCAACCTCCAGCCCCAACCCCAGTCCCAACCCACAGCCCCAAGCCTCAGCCCCTCACTCCCGGCTCAATTCCCAGCCCCACCCAACAGCCCAAACTCCAGCCTCAACACCCAGCCCCACATCAAAACCCCCAAACCCTTCCTCGTCACAAAGTTTGCAAATTAAATGTTGAAGATTGTGGAGGGAGGCTGGGAACCTTTACTCCGGCGACGGCACCCACAATTACCACCCAACACTGCACCAACTTCTCACCAAGAGTGAAATAACCAGCTTTTACCACAGTACAAAGAAACTAACTGTGAAAAAGTGACAACAATTCTCACTGTGATTTAAACTTTTTTACAGCAACAAAAATATTTTAATGTTGGTTCTGAGAGATCAATACTTGTGGAGGTGAGCTGACGTTCTCAGCCAAGATCCATAACAAACTTAGACACTACTGATAAAATAATATATATTTAGGTAACACAAATTGTGCAAATTTTAACTTAATTATTATAATAATTTTCTTTGAGATTTTAAAACTAAATCAGTTGCCATTCACATGATAAAATAAAATATTCCAAATTAAATAAAAATATATATAGTAAAAACTTTTATAAAACTAATGTTTATTTTGATAATAATATTAACAATAACAAAATATATAAAAAATAATAACATCAAAAATTTTAAAATAACAAATAATTGTAAGCAATATTTATAACGTATATGTAAATAATTTTTACAATAAATATTTGCAATACTAATTAATAATTCTAAATGAGAGCAATAAAGTTTATATATTAAATAATTGTAATAATTTTTAGTAACTATATTAAGGCAATTAATACGTAGTTGTCATAATGCATTAGGAGTATGGCCAGCACACCAATATGTCTACAACAAATATAAACCAGCTGTTATCCACCAAACATATTCTCATTTTCAAAATGTTTTAAAAACGACAATTTATTGTTTTACTCACGTTTTAAATTACGTTTTATACACGTGTTCTGAGAATTTGTAAAAGGGAGTATAAAACATGAAGTTATAATGTTTTAATAAAACGTATTTTAAATGTTATGATATATTGTTATTGATCAAAGGTTTTTAGATCGTTAATAAAATTAATTATTGGAATTATTAGGTATAATTATCTCTATTGTATTTAGAAAGAGACAAGGAGAAAAAGAGACAGATGTAGAGACAGACAGAATGAGAAAGGAGAGAAATAAAGGGTGAGAGACAGAAAGCTAGGATTGGAAATAAACAAAGAGAGAGAGATAGAGAGGAGGAGAAAGAAAGAGAGAGAGAGAAGGATAAAAAGCAGAGAGAGAGTGAAGGAGAAATAAGGAGGGAGAGAGAGAAAAAGAGAGAGAGAGAGAGAGAGAGAGAGAGAGAGAGAGAGAGAGAGGAGAGAAGAAAGAGTAGAGAGGAATTAGAGAGAAGAGAGAGAGGAGAAAGGAGAGAGAATAGGACAGCGAAGAAAGAGGGAAGAAAAGGGAGAAATAGAGGATAGAAAGAGAGAGATACACAGAGAAAGGGATAAAAACAGAAAGAGAGACAGATAGAAGAGAGAAGGGGAAGAGAATGAGAGAGGAGAGATACAGAGAGAGAAAGGGAAGAGAATGAGAGAGGAGAGATACATAAAGAGAGAAACAAAGACTCGGAGAGAGAGAGAGAAAGAGCGAGTAGTGAGACAGAGACAGAAGGAGAGGAGGGAGAAAAAAAGAGACAGAGAAAAAGACAGAGTAGAGAGAGGAACAAAGTCTGAGGAGACAAGTACTGGCATACACGAGAGAAAGCTAGACGGAGAAAGAGAGATGGAGAGAAACAGACAGACAAACAGTCAGGCAGACAGACATAAATAGAGAGTAGTGAAAAAAAGAGGAGATAAACAGAGAGCACAGAAAAGCAGAGCGACTTAGTTAGAAAGAGGAGGAAAGAGACAACGAGAAGGAGAGAGATAGAGAGAGAAGGATAGATACAGAGACAGAATGAGGAGACAGACAAAGAGAAAGAGGGAGAGAGAGAAGATAGAAGAGTGAGAAGAGAGAATTAAGAGGAGCAAAGAGAGGGAGAAGAAAGATGAGAGGTAGGAAAGAAAGAGAGGAGACAGAAAGGGAGAGACAGAGAGAGAGAGAGAGAGAGAGAGAGAGAGAGAGAGAGAGAGAGAGAGAGAGAGAGAGAGAGAGAGAGAGCGAAGAGAAAGAGAGAGGAGATAAAGAGAGAGGAGATAAGACAGAGAGAGAGAGAGAGAGAGAGAGAGAGAGAGAGAGAGAGAGAGAGAGAGAGAGAGAGAGAGAGAGAGAGAGAGAGAGAGAGAGAGAGAGAGAGAGAGAGAGAGAGAGAGAGAGAGAGAGAGAGAGAGAGAGAGAGAGTGTGTGTGTGTGTGTGTGTGTGTGTGTCGGGAAACCGACACACATACACAACCACACACACAAATAACACAGTCTCCCCTAGTCTATACTCCCTTCAGGATGGAAAATGGGAGACTCCGTGACGTCATCGACTCCGTGACTTCATCAAAGTCATCGTATATTTACATTATGAAACATTGTTAATAGACTAGTTTAGTCTCTAGAGTTAACAAAAAAGTATTCAATAAGAATGAATATAATTATTTACACAGTATTGTAGCTAGGTTCCCTTGTTAATGTAAAATTACTTTGAGTGAGGAACCAGAGCATTGGGCGTTGGCCGAGTAGAGGGAGGCCCGCTCCACATACACAATAACAACAAAACATGGGATGAGCCTACCACGCTGTCTTAACTGGTGTAAACAACTAGACACCCCATTTACGTGTCAACACCAGCAACACAGCCTAACAACATCACAACAACGACTGTATCCGTCTACCAAGTATTGTTTATTATTCAAGTGCAATGTTTAATATTTTAATAGTAGATGGTTATATCTAGGACATCCACAAATACAACGTACGTGTACCCCATTACAACCCTCACAGTTCATGTCATACCTGTAATTGATATGTTTAGGGAACCTTGATTAATTCCTTGCATCCCATACAGGTAAATTGTGAGAGGAGCAGCAAGAATCTGTGCAGACAGTTGGTTCATACACATAATTAACTACTTGTTTGCCAAGCCTTGCCATTCCCACCAGCCGCCATTACGTGGCACAAAGAGGCAGGGCCACACCCATCTTGAGGCTACACCTACACGCCTTACTAGGCCCATTCTACTGGCACAGCTAAGACATTATATTAGTAGCAGTAGTTATAATTAATTATTATATTATAAGTAGTTTAGACCACCATATGTGGTACAATATATAACGAAATAACTGAAATAATAGTTTTAAAGGTAAACAATTGGTAGTTTAAGAAGGAGCCATAACAAAGTGGTTTAGGCTACCAATTGTCCCTCCCAATAGTGTGTAAGAAGATTTCAGGCAGTTTACCAGTACATACAGTCCACTTAATTAATACTTACTTACTAAGAAAATAAATAAGACATAACTTTATTTTATTAAATCAATTTGAAAAAGAGAGATTAGCTGCCTGGAATTTCCCTACATTATTTGGTCCTACAGAACCGGAATATATTTAGTTCTTTGAACTAGATATTATACATACATATAGTGCTAGTGCAATATTACCTACACATTATAGCAGGAAGACACTGCTATATTTCTTGCATATTTTCTAGCCTAACTTTTCAATCTCATAGCAAACAGAACTTACAACAAGCACTATTATTGTTCTGGCAGTACCAAAGGAACAATTGTGTTTTTTTCATTTCATTACAAGAGGTTGATAAGAGGCTACTTTACTTATAAGTTACTTATATATGTTTTTTTGTAATTATTGCATTATTATTGCCATTACTGTAACATTTACTGCATGCCACATCATTTACTACTAATTCTTGCACAAGGGTAGAACATTTTAGGCTGGTGTTGTACAGCAACCTAGTCTAATTTATTGTGCTAACCTGGTGTAAGGGTAAGAATTTTACACTTGTCTAGAGTTGAACACATATTACAACCTAGCAAGTACATATTTTTTATGCAGTATTTAAGACAACCCGAGTTGTGTTGTCAATATGATATCAATATAACATTAGTATAATTTAACTATAATCATTTCACCTTTGAGTGTTAACCTGTGTCTCTGTACCAGCCAAGAGTGATAATGATGGGCTAACTTGCGGATACCAGCATTGATACAGGTCTACCACTCAAATTATAGTGTGTATGATTTTACAGTGTATATTTAAATAAATGATAACCAGCTCTAGTTTGGAAACTAGTGGCTTTACTAATACAAGTGCCATAAATAGTCCTGACAATAGTCTATACGACTAACAAGTACTTCCAAGATGTCTACTGTCAAAAATGTCCAAATAACCCTCACAGGATTGAGGGATCATTTATCACGGCAGATTAGCACATGTGAAGACATGAGTAAACAAACTCCAGTTAACTATGTAGCATTGGAAAATTATCTTAGGCTTGCACGGAACAAATATGACCGTGTGTTGCAACAAATGAAAGAATATCAAGTTTTACTTCAGAATACCAGTGTTGGTGGAGAAACATTACAAGATGTTATACAAGAACATTCCGATTATGAAGATACAATGTTTACACAGTTGCAATACTTTGATGATATCATACATGCCCATAAAGCCAATATAAATACTGCAACCACAACTTCCCAGAACCAGACAGCACCAGAAGTCAAATTGCCATCACTTAGTTTACCAACTTTTTCTGGAAGAGAAGACGAGAGTTGGGACGGTTTCTGGAGCAAATTTGTCGATTCTGTGGATTCTAATGCTAATGTGCCAAAAATAACAAAGTTTACATACTTACAGAGTGTCATGAAGGATGAAGCGTATCAGGTAGTCTGTAATCTAAATCACACAGATGATGATTATGACAATGCAGTGCAACTCCTGAAAGATAATTACGCTAAACCTGAAAGGACTATCAGAATTCTAACACAGAGACTGTTAGACATTAAACCTCCAAATAATACTGCAGTCTCACTCCAAACCTTCAGATTGGAGCTTGAGTCCATGCTCAAGGCACTTAAAAATAAAGTGAACCTGGATGAGTCAGACTGGATAATACAAGTCCATATGACACGGAAATTACCCAGGGACATACTGGATAAGTTGTTTGTATTAGTAGGTAAGTCATCCTTGACTGTAAATGAGATTACAAAGGGTTTACAAACCATCATAGAACGAGAAAGAGTTAATCCAGAAGAAAAAACAACATCTAAACCTACGTCTGCTACTAATAGTAAACAACAGAGTATAAACAGTGCTCCAAACAAAGCTAAAATATCTTCCCCCTCCACAAAGTGGAATCAGGGCAGTGTAGGAACATATGCAGTTGGTCCCTCCAAACCTACAGTTAACGCGTCACCCAAAACGGTGACTCCTCAAGATACTGTTAATGTCTGGAGACCATGTGTGTTTTGTGAGCAATCACATTCCATGTACAATTGCAGACGCTACCCTGATCGTGCAACACGCATAAAACGACTCAAGGAGTTACATAGATGTAGCAAGTGTATAAGGGAACATCATCCCGACAATTGCACAACAGCAATGCGCATCTGCACTAAGTGCCATAAGGGTCAACACCATACTGCACTTTGTGGGGACACAAGTATAAAGTCTCCCAAACCACAGGAGGAGGAAGGAGCTACAGCATCAGTAAAGCTTTGTACTGTGTTACCTGACATAAGTGTCTTCACAACCAGGTCTAACCATAAATCAGCTCTACCTACTGCACGATTGATCATTAGAAATGGAAAGAATAAAGCCACTGTACGTGGATTATTTGATCAGGGGTCCCAACTGACCTTTATATCCAAGGAGTTGGTAGATAAACTGAAACTTACACCTGTAGAGGAGACACGGATAAACATAAAAGGATTCCTGACTAACTCGGGAGCCCGAACTTACGGGGTAGTACGACCCACAGTACGACTAGGAGGTTATGTACGAAAAGTACCAGCACTAGTAGTAGATAGATTCCCAACAGACCTGTATATAGAAGGTCTAGGAACAACAGCCAAATTCCTGGAAGAAAAGGGAATTCCTTTGGCTGATAACATTACATCGGACAACCTTTCCGATATTGGAATCCTTATGGGATCAGATGTCTACCATAAGTTTATCATAGGAAAGGAAGATTACCACGGTATGAACGTGTTACCATCTGCAGGTGGCTATTTACTAACAGGCCCAGTATTACGGCTAAAACAACCCGCACCTGTGGATCACCAACATGCCAACACAGTAATGGTTGCATGACTAGGAGAACAGTCTCCACTGCAACTCAGAGACATTTCCGAGGATGAGCTTGATCCCCCAGTATATAAGTTATGGGACCTGGCAACTCTCGGCATTGTCCCTGAACAACCTAGTCCAGATGATGACTGGACTTATAAACAATACCTAGACTCAGTTATCTACAAAGATAACCAGTACTGGGTCAGGTTACCATGGAAGCTGAATCACCCTCAGCTACCCATCAACTACTTCATGGCACAAAATCAATTAAGATCACAGGTGTTACGTTTACAAAGACAACCTGAGAACTTGAAGTTGTACCATGAAATAATACAGAAGCAGCTCGATGACAAATTTATCGAAGTTGTAACAAATGATAACCCAAAGGAAGGACATTATCTGCCACACCATCATGTTCAGAAGGATTCTGCGACTACCCCACTACGGATAGTATTTAATTGCAGTGCTAAGATGGGGCAGAATAGTGTTTCGTTAAATGATTGCCTTCAAACAGGCCCAAGCCTAACACAAGGGCTTTATGACGTGCTGTTAAAGTTTCGTATAAGGACTTATGCATATACGGCCGACATTAGCAAGGCATTCCTTAGGGTAGGTCTTCAAGAAGAAGACCGGAACTACACAAAGTTCCTATGGATTAAGGATCCTAATGATCCAAACAGTGAAATAATCACTTATCGGTTTGCGTCTGTTTTGTTCGGAGCCACGAGCTCACCATTTCTGCTTCAAGCTACCTTGGATACGCACTTGAAGAAGTCCAATAGCCCGAACAAGACAGAAATTAGCGAAAACCTGTATGTGGATAACTTTCAAGGAACAGCCAACAGTGAAAGTAAGCTGTTGGACATATACCATGAGGCCAATCGAGAATTAATGGGAGCCAATATGCCTCTCCAGTCTTGGGTCTCTAACAATGACAAATTAAAACAACTGATCACAACTGAATTTCCCGATTACCAAGTACCCGAGATGACAAAAGTACTAGGTGTCCAATGGAACACGACAACCGATCAGTTGACAATCAAGTCAGTGGAGACAGATACCACTAACTTAACAATGAGAAAATTGCTATCACAAGTCAGCAAACCCTTCGACCCATTAGGCTTATTAAGTCCAATACTAATTAATGGGAAGATGATAATACAAGAATGTTGGCAACAAAAGATAGGCTGGGATGATCTTCTAACACCTGCCCTACAGGAAAAATGGCAAGGGTTAGTGAAAGATTTAAGCATCCTAGAGTCTGTCAAGTTCCCTAGGAACACAACAGTAAATGAAAAGGAACCAATTAAGCTACATGTATTTTGTGATGCCTCAGGAAAGGCTTATGGTACAGTAGCTTACCTGGTCTCAAATGGGCAAGCCAATTTGCTCACATCAAAGGCCAGAGTGGCACCTTTAAAGAAAAGATCACTGCCACAATTGGAATTAACAGCCTTACTGCTAGGTGTAAGATTGGCTCATTATCTGATCAAGGCCTTAAGCCACATCCACTTTACAGAAACAGTAGTATGGTCAGATAATGAGGCAGTGCTACAGTGGGTTAAAAACAATAACAGTAAGAACCCTTACGTGAGTAACCGCGTTAAGGAAATACGAGAGTTGTCAGCAGGGTATAAACTAAGATATGTACCTACTAAAGAGAATCCAGCTGACTATCTCTCCCGAGACCTGACTTTACGGCAATTAACAAAGGCAGAGATGTGGTTCAATGGACCTCAGTGGCTAATCAGCGACCAGTGGCCTAAACAAAAGCCGCAAGTCATTGTGACCAATGTCACTGTTCCCACTGAGAACCCGGAACTACCTCGGACTTTGGTAATTGATCCTGCTCGGTACTCTGAACTGAACAAACTTGTAGGTGTCACCCAAGTAGTGTTTGATTTTCTAAAGAAAATAGGAATCAAGCATAAATTCCCTAGTGCCTTAAGGTACTGGGTTAAAAGAGCTCAGACCGACACATTCGGGACAGAAATTGACAATGTTCCTAAGAAGCTACAACATGATCTGGGTCTCTGGTTAGACACTGACAATTATAACTTGATAAGATGCGGAGGACGCTTACAACATGCTGACATAGATCTGGAAGCAAAAAATCCAATATTGCTCCCTCGTCACCACATAGTAAGCAAACTAATTGTGTTACATATACACAAATACTGCACTCTGCATCGTGGGGTATTAGATACTCTCACAGAATTAAGACAACAGTACTGGCTACCCCAAGGTAGACAGACAGTAAAATCCATAATCAAATCCTGTGTTGTATGCCGGAGATACGATGCCAGAGTGTGTCCATATCCTGGCCCTCCTCCACTTCCAAAGGAACGAGTCGTACATATTCATCCTTTTGAGACAACAGGAGTAGATTTCACAGGAGCACTGACACTGACAGGCACTAAAGACAAGAAACCAGTAAAAGCCTATATCTGTCTTTTTACTTGTGCCACAACAAGGGCAGTCCATCTAGAAGTGACTCCCGATATGAGTGCCGAAGCATTCTTACAGGCTTTCCGCAGGTTTGCTTCACGTAGATCTTGTCCCAAGTTAATGATTTCAGACAATGGGTCCAACTTGGTGGCAGGAGAAGCATGCCTGAGGAAAATCTGGACACACCCAAAGGTACGCACAGCCCTAACTCAACGGCAGTGCTATTGGAAATTCATACCTCCCAGAGCACCATGGCATGGAGGCTTCTATGAACGGATGGTTGGTACGGTGAAACGGTCTTTACGGAAAACCCTACACCGCCAAAAGATTGACCTTCAGGAGCTTCAAACAGTAATCATAGAAATAGAAGCACGAGTTAACAACCGACCACTTACCTACCTCTCTGATGATGCTTTGCAGCGTGAACCATTAAGTCCAGCTCATTTGATGTATGGGAGACCTCTCAAAACACTTGTGTCCCTTACGGATGAGGAACCAGAGGATCCTTCATATGTCAAAGAGAGTGATTTGGTTCAACGTTTCAAACATCTTTCAAGGGTGATAAGTCGGTGGAATGACGTATGGACTCGTGAATACCTTACAGCTCTGAGGGAGTATCATTACGGGGCAAACAGTCCCTATAACAGAATTAACTTGAACCCTGGTGACATAGTTCTGGTGGATAGTGACGGACCACGCTCTGAGTGGCCTATAGGAGAAATAGTCTCTGTTCATCCAGACAGCCAGGGCATCTTGAGAATAGTGAAAGTAAAATGCAAAGGCAACACTACTCTCAAAACTTTATAGAAATTAGTACCTTTAGAACTGGCCAGGAAAGAAGACGTACAACGACTTCCAGCACCCGATACGCCAGTACGGGACATACGTCCCCAACGGACTGCTGCACAACAATGTAAACTCAAATTAAAGCAGCACTATAATTCTGAGGGAGAAGAATAAAGTGATCGCAGTCCTTAACGGGACTTCGACCCGTGTTCTGCCCCCTGGGAATTATGTCGGGAAACCGACACACATACACAACCACACACACAAATAACACAGTCTCCCCTAGTCTATACTCCCTTCAGGATGGAAAATGGGAGACTCCGTGACGTCATCGACTCCGTGACGTCATCAAAGTCATCGTATATTTACATTATGAAACATTGTTAATAGACTAGTTTAGTCTCTAGAGTTAACAAAAAAGTATTCAATAAGAATGAATATAATTATTTACACAGTATTGTAGCTAGGTTCCCTTGTTAATGTAAAATTACTTTGAGTGAGGAACCAGAGCATTGGGCGTTGGCCGAGTAGAGGGAGGCCCGCTCCACATACACAATAACAACAAAACATGGGATGAGCCTACCACGCTGTCTTAACTGGTGTAAACAACTAGACACCCCATTTACGTGTCAACACCAGCAACACAGCCTAACAACATCACAACAACGACTGTATCCGTCTACCAAGTATTGTTTATTATTCAAGTGCACTGTTTAATATTTTAATAGTAGATGGTTATATCGTAGGACATCCACAAATACAACGTACGTGTACCCCATTACAACCCTCACAGTTCATGTCATACCTGTAATTGATATGTTTAGGGAACCTTGATTAATTCCTTGCATCCCATACAGGTAAATTGTGAGAGGAGCAGCAAGAATCTGTGCAGACAGTTGGTTCATACACATAATTAACTACTTGTTTGCCAAGCCTTGCCATTCCCACCAGCCGCCATTACGTGGCACAAAGAGGCAGGGCCACACCCATCTTGAGGCTACACCTACACGCCTTACTAGGCCCATTCTACTGGCACAGCTAAGACATTATATTAGTAGCAGTAGTTATAATTAATTATTATATTATAAGTAGTTTAGACCACCATATGTGGTACAATATATAACGAAATAACTGAAATAATAGTTTTAAAGGTAAACAATTGGTAGTTTAAGAAGGAGCCATAACAAAGTGGTTTAGGCTACCAATTGTCCCTCCCAATAGTGTGTAAGAAGATTTCAGGCAGTTTACCAGTACATACAGTCCACTTAATTAATACTTACTTACTAAGAAAATAAATAAGACATAACTTTATTTTATTAAATCAATTTGAAAAAGAGAGATTAGCTGCCTGGAATTTCCCCACAGAGAGAGAGAGAGAGAGAGAGAGAGAGAGAGAGGAGATAAGAGAGAGAGAGAGAGAGAGAGAGAGAGAGAGAGAGAGAGAGAGAGAGAGAGAGAGAGAGAGAGAGAGAGAGAGAGAGAGAGGAGATAAGAGAGAGAGAGAGAGAGAGAGAGAGAGAGAGAGAGAGAGAGAGAGAGAGAGAGAGAGAGAGAGAGAGAGAGAGAGAGAGAGAGAGAGAGCAAGCAGGGTGGTTAGGGTCATGGAAACAACCCTACAACACCCCAGGAGATGTTGCAATGAGGGAAGATGACATTGTAGGGATAGTAGTTGGGATGACGCCTTAGTGGCCCCCCCCCCCTTTTTTTTTTTGCCCGGAAAATAGACGCCATTTTGGCCCCTTTTTTGGGCCCCGGAAAAAGGTGCCTAAGCAACCCCTTTTTTTTTGGCCCCAGAAAATGGACGCCATAGCGACCTTTTTTTTAGCCCCTGAAAATAGACGTTGTATGAGCCATTTTTTCAGAGATTTATTCTGTCACCCTCATTAAGGACAAAATAATTTCTGAGTTCATAAAAATTCAGGGGGCAAAGTCCGCTCCCATCTTACTGTGAATAAACTCTACGGTCATAAACAGAAAGTTTATTCTGAATACTTTTAAGTAAATGTTATTTATATATAAAGTATATTTCTATATAAGTAACTAAAAACATTACCCGACTACATGAGACATGATTAATTACCCGGCCTGCCCCTCCCTCCTGCACCTCGCATGTTCCTACCTCGCACCACCTCCCTCCCCCACCCCCCAGCCAGACGCAGCCGCCGCCGTAATATCAGGTCAGCCCCTCCCAATCCTTCCCCCGCCTCCCCCGCCACAGAGTCCCAACAGTCAGATCAGCTGACTGGCCTCTCTCTCTGTCGGCTGTGGTACCTGACTCCTTGCCTAGAGTGGCTTATTCTGGGCGTAGCAATGTCGCACCATATTACTATCTTGAAACCTAGATCTGTCTCTGGAAATACTTGCACCGTATTTCTGTTGCAAAAAAAAAGAGTTTGTTCAGAGCAAGGAGGATAATTGTCTTAACATTTACCATAGACAGTGCAGGACAGACACTGACTTCTGCTGTACTCAAGTGCCAGATCTCAGGACCCAGCAGGGGATTGCTGATCCTGTGGAGTACGTCACAGTCAATCAACTGTTGATTGACTGTCAATCAACAATCAACTGTTGATTGCCAGTTGAGAGGCGGGACCAAAGAGCCCTAGCTCAACCCCCCCCAAGCACAACTAGGTGAGTACAGTATCTGACTTTGTAACGCAGCAACACCTCACTAATTCCTACCTAGCAGATACATTTAAGGATTCACACGCTGCTTTTGTTCGGTTTTACAAACTCTCCCAGACGTTTCTCCATCACAGGGAGGCTCTGATTGACATTCTGGAGTTCATTGACTTCTTCAAAACATTGTGTGAAAATAAGAACACAGTTTCAACAAAGGACTCAAGCAGCTCTGCACAAAGCGCAGAGGTTGACAATTGCTAGTCCAATCACATTGCTAGCAACTCCGAGGCCAAAGCTTGGTGGAGATCTATCCAGCATAAAACTCTTACAGGAAGCCTCAACCCACAACTCCGACTCTGCAAATCCTTCTGCAGGTCTTCTAGACACATCTTTGTTTCAACCACCATCTGTCAAACCAATTGAGGAAACGCCTAGCACTTCAAATACAACACCCAGTGTGACTTCCACTCATGCCAGTTCAAACACACTGGTACCCACATCTACAGCCGTCAATCAAGCAGTGCTTTTTTTATTATTATTATTTTCTACCAAAGACGTTGCCACACACATTTACAACACTAACCAGCATACATACATTTTCTTCTGTCCTCCATGGTCAGGGTGAGAGATCTGTTAAACATATAGTTCAGTGATTTATTGAATAATCAACCACAGAAGGTGATTGTAGCGCTTTAAAATGCTAATCAAACAACAGACATAAATACATAGTGTGACAATAATCTCCTTCAAGAGATTGAGCCTGCTCTTCCCTCCATAATTACGTCTTCACAATTATATAAAAAGACTATGGAAGAGATGTCCAACAATGACAACAACACCAGCAAGGCTTGCCAGGGTGAGCAAAAACGTATGCAGCCAGCCACCTGTTCGAACTCCAACCACCAAACTACCCGTTGATCGCTACGGCTCCGCTGATTGGTCGCCGGTCTGGCTGCACCTGCCTCGCCCCCCCCAATACTACCTGATGTCTGGGGTCGCCCCAACATCAGTCCTCAGAATGTTCAGTGCTTTCGTGGCCAGCACTCCTCCCAGCTAGACGTTAGCGTGTACTGAGAGAGGTGGTGGCTTTAAGCCAATATTCCAGCACCTCCCATTTTACTTTGTGTTGCACTTCTTGTTATTTTGCCTTAACGTAACTTTTCATTGTGTCATTTAAGTATTCTTATTATTTTGATTCATTGATTTTATTATAAGAATTTGTTTGTGCATTTTATTCATGTTTTGATTTATTTAACGTAATTAAAATTTCATTGTTAAAGTTTACTTGTGTTTTGTGTGTCTTCTCCTTACCTTACCACAGACGAAGTTCCAGTTTTACTTTTTTTTATATAACTATGTGACGAGGCCATACCCCTAGCCTTAAACAGCCGAACACCAACGCGTTACCGTCACAAGTTATATGGGGGCCTGTCCTAGGAGCTTCACTCAGGTACTGGTGCCAAGTGGTAATTTATGGTAAGCGTATTTAACTTTGTTAACGTAGCTTTACTATTTTTCATTCAATTTCATTTTTTATAAGGTGCGGTGTATTGTGCATTACGAGAGTAACATATAGTGAAGGTGAGACAACTTTGGATTACGTGGTGACTGTAGGCCTCAGTCATACTCTTAATTGGTCATCTCTCCCTCCTTGTTATTACTCGTATTTACCATCTATGTCCCTTGAATATTTCTCATTCTGACAGATCATCATATTGGTACCCTGGTACTGTGGTCTGCCCCGGGTCAAGAGTACCCAATCTTCTGCAATCTGACTGTAGGAGGACAAAGAGGGCCATAGTTCCTCTAGCTCGAACCTTAGTTGCTGAATTGGGACCTCAGCAGCAGTTCTCGTCACCAGTTGACACCTCGCACCCCTACACGTCAGTCAGAGATGATGATACATACAACGGTAGGGAATTAGCTTATTTTTTTCAGAGCACAAAAGTTCGCTAATTCTGTAAGTATCATATTAAATTCAGTAGGAAAAACTTGCTTTATGTCCTATAGAGACTTGGCAAGGTATGCCTACATCCTTGGACTACCAATTTTACTTTTGAAGCATTTAACTGTTTCATTTGTTTTCGAAACTTTGTTTCATTTGTTAGTAGGATTTTCTTGCCCTTATTCTCTTACATGAGTACCGGGTACAAGATTTCCTGCGCCCTTGATTTAATTTAATCATTTAATATCTTTCACTTAACGTTAATTGTTAAAGATCACACAGGATAGGTACCAGTTGCCACGTTGTCCTGTTTCTGACATTTCATTATTGAACATTCGTGTACCTTTATTTGCTAATTTCACCATGTTTCGTCTCCAAACTTTCCGTGCAAATCCAGCAGGTGAAATAGGGACTTTAAGTCGTGCCAAGAGGACTGAACTACAAACTCTTGCACATGAGTATCAACTAGAAGTTCCCTACCAAGCCAACAAAAATGACCTACACAACCTGTTGCTGGATTACTATTTAGAGCAAGGTAAGATAGACTCTGAAACTCATGAAACTTACTATATTGCAGATAAAACTGATTTGGCAACGCTGAAACTCAAACTAGAGCTGGCCAAGATTGAACGTGAGCAGCAAAGGGAAGCCCTCGAACAACAAGAACGAGCGGCTGCCATAAGAAGGGAAGAACAAGAACGCGAAGCTGCTTTGAGGAGGGAAGAACAAGAACGTGAGATTGCCTTACTCCAGGAGCGGGAACGCGTACGGCTTGAAACCAAACAACGCGAGTTGGAGATGCAACGCGAACATGACAAGCAACAAGCGACTCTGGCTCTTGAGTGTCGTCAACGGGAATACACGTTGGAAACTTCACACCTCGCTCAACGCCAGCAAGCTACTGCCAATCTTCCCGTCAGTTTTAATATATCGCATGCAAGTAAGTTAATGCCATCCTTTGTAGAAGCAGAAGTTGATGTGTTTTTCACCACCTTTGAAACCCTTGCTAATCAACTCAGTTGGCCTGTCGACCAATGGGCCACACTTCTCAGAGTCCATCTTACAGGTAGAGCTGCAGTCACACTCAGTACTTTGGCGTCTGAGAATGACTACTACACTCTGAAACAAGCAGTGTTAGACGCCTACCTACTTTCCACAGAAAGTTATAGAAGGAAATTCCGTGACCACCTGAAGGCAAGTACCACTACCTTCCTCGAGTTTGCTAACACGAAACGGAGGTATTTCATGAAATGGCTGGAAGCAGCACATGTCTCTACTTTTACAGAACTCGTCAACCTGATGCTTGTTGAAGAATTCTTGAGACGTGTGCCGCCTCCTGTCCGCCTCTACTTAGCAGATAAAGAAGAAACCGACTACCTGAAGTGTGCTAAGTCGGCAGACACTTACAGCCTCATCCACCGGCTGACACCTGAACCATCCTCCAGTAGGAAGTCGTGGTACAGTTACGAGAAGGTGAGCCCCGATCAAGCTGGTTCACAACTGTACTGCAAGTATTGTAGACTCTATGGACATACCATAGACAAGTGTGGTAAGTCTCAATACAAGGGAACCACTGACCAACAACGACCCAAACCAACTCCTCCTAAGTCCGGTAAGCCTGTGATGAATGTTGGTGTTGATGTTAATGATCTTTCTCTTTTCAGTAACCACCTGTATACTGGAACTGTCTCTGCCAACGGTTCAAATCCGGAGGGACGTTTCAAATTGAAGATCTTGAGGGACACAGCGGCTCTACAATCGATCATCTTGAAGTCGGCTGTGCCCAACATAGTCTACACCGGGGAAACAGTCTTCATCACTGACCTCACTGCTACCACTCCATACCCTCTCGCCAGAGTCCACCTGGATTGTCCCTACGTGAACGGGGAAGTCCAAGTCGCCGTCAGGGAAAAGCCTTTTCCCATGCCTGGAGTGCAACTTCTCCTAGGCAACGACTTGGCAGAAGACCTGCAACCGACCAACCTGATCGTCATGGACAAACCCCAGGTGTGTAACTCTGTGCCAATAGATCCTATTCTTGAGTATGTTCCAGCAGAGGTTCAAGAGAGTGATGAAGTTTCTCCTCCGGTTCTCGTGACCACCCGTGCACAAGCCGCACGTCCACAGCCAGCTGACTCTACTGCTACCGCTGTCCCTCAAGACCCTCAGAAACTACCCCCGCATCTGACCAAGTTGGAGTTCCGTAAGTTGCAGAGGGAAGATCTTACTTTAACACCATTGTTTTTCCAGGCTGAGACTCAACCCGACAGTATTCCTGGGTTCTTCCTAGAGAACGACTTGCTCTACCGCAGATATAGACCCAGTAAACTGAAGGAGGAGGACGATTGGGCCAACACCGAACAACTTGTGATTCCCACCAGCCTGCGGCCCACTATTCTACACCTGGCCCACGGAGCATTCTCCCACTACGGCTTCAACAAGACTTACCATGGGATTCGTCAAGACTACTACTGGCCAGGTATGGTAAACAACGTCAAACAGTACGTAAAACAGTGTCATACATGTCAGATGGCAGGCAAACCGAACGTCTCCATTCCCAGAGCACCACTGATTCCCATACAGGTGCCTGCGGAACCTTTCCACAGACTCATAATAGACTGTGTTGGTCCTTTACCTCGGACCAGTTCAGGTAACGCCTACATCCTAACCATCCTGTGTCCTACCACCAGATT
Source organism: Procambarus clarkii (assembly GCF_040958095.1). Classification (NCBI taxonomy): domain Eukaryota; kingdom Metazoa; phylum Arthropoda; class Malacostraca; order Decapoda; family Cambaridae; genus Procambarus; species Procambarus clarkii. The sequence continues at coordinate 5,300,149 of NC_091211.1, forward strand.
TCCCATAGCAGTTCCAGTGAAGAACATCACGGCTGCTACGGTTATCAAACATCTATTGAAGATCTTCACTCAATACGGATTTCCCAGGGAGATTCAAAGTGACTGTGGCACCAACTTCACCAGTGATCTCTTCAAAAGGACACTGGAGGAGTTCAACATCAAACAGGTATTGTCCAGCCCCTATCATCCTGCTTCACAGGGTTCTCTTGAACGTAGTCATCAGACCATCAAAGCACTCTTGAAAAAGTTTTGTAGTGAAACCTCAAAGGATTGGGATAAGCAGATTGACCTAATAATGTGTATTTTCAGAAGTCTCCCCAATGAGTCCCTAGGAGTATCTCCTTATGAGATGCTCTACGGCCGTAAGTGCCGTACTCCCCTTAAGGCTTTCAAAGACTCTCTCAGAGATGCCACCTTCAGTGAGCATCAGAATGTGCCCCAGTTTCTTCAAAACCTTCAGCACGTTCTAGAGAGAGTCCACCGCTTTGCCCATGATAATCTATTGAAAGCCCAGGTGAGAATGAAGACTCATTACGACCAGACCAGCAAAGTAAGAAAATTCAAGCCGGGAGACTTCGTCCTTGCTTATTTCCCTATCCCAGGTTCACCTTTACAAAACAGATTTTCAGGACCCTACTGCGTCAAAGAGTGCAGGAATAATAATAATTATGTGATAGAGACTCCAGATAGGCGGCGGAAGACCCAGCTGTGCCACGTCAACCTCCTGAAGCAATATAATGGTACTCCTCCCACTGTCTTGACTAACTATTCCACATTCACAGAACCCTACATCCACAGTGAGACCTTCCCAGCTTCTCCTCCCGAAAGCACTGACAAGGAGTCAGCGCTTTCTAATTCCGAAATCCTTAATGATCTTCCCACATACTTTCAGGATAATCATAGTGCACCTCTCGTCAAGATCTTCAGAGAACATCAAGAGTTGTTCAGAGATGATCCCCAAGAGTGTAATGTTACCCAGCACGACATCCAACTGCTCCCCGACACCCGGCCGATTCGTCAACCCTTCTACCGAATCAGCCCGAGCAAGAAGGAAGTCATGCGTGCTGAGGTGCAGTACCTCTTGGACCATGGACTGGCTACACCTTGTGAGTCCCCCTGGGCCTCACCTTGTATCTTGGTGCCCAAACCCCAAGGTAAGGTGCGGTTGTGCACTGACTATCGAAAACTGAACTCTGTCACTGTCAAGGATGCTTACCCCTTGCCAAGGATAGATGACATCCTTGATGCCATTGGTAGTGCCCAGTACTTGTCCCAAGTGGACTTGCTTAAGGGGTACTATCAAGTGTGTCTAACGGAGCGCGCTAAAGAGATATCTGCCTTCATCACTCCTTTTGGACTTTTCAGATATGAACGCCTTCCTTTCGGACTATGTAATGCCCCGGCCACCTTTCAAAGAGCTGTCAACCGTGTCATCCAGGGCTTGGATAACACATACGCCTACCTGGACGATATCGTCGTAGCCTCCAACTCCTGGAGTGAACATCTGCTCCAGCTGCGACGTCTGTTCTCAAAGCTCCTGACAGCCGGCCTCACCATCAACCTGGGCAAGTCCACTTTCGCGAAAGGTAAAGTGCGTTATCTGGGTCATGTTATTGGGAGTGGCAGCATAGCTCCGTTAGACTCACACACTCAAGCCATCCTACAGTATCCACAGCCTACCACCAGGAAGCAGCTCCTGCGCTTCCTTGGTCTTGCCTCTTACTACCGTAGGTTTGTGAGGAATTTCAGTACAGTCGCCACACCTCTAATTCTATTAACCAGTCCCAAGCAACGGTATAATTGGACCATGCAGCAAACCGTTGCTTTCGAACAACTCAAATTCCTCCTCTGTTCTAACCCCATTCTCGCCTCTCCAGATATCACCAAGCCTTTCGTCCTTCATGTCGACGCCAGTGGTACCGGCGTTGGTGGTGTCCTGATGCAACAACGAGGCGAGGAGGTTCTACCTGTCAGCTACTACAGCTACAAACTGAAACCACACCAGAGGAACTACAGCACTATTGAAAAGGAGCTACTATCCATCGTCCTGAACCTCCAACACTTCGCTCCGTACCTACAAGGCGCCAGGTCTACCACCATCTTCTCAGACCACAACCCTCTCCGCTTCCTACATCAAGCCCAATTCACCAACCAGCGTCTTCTACGATGGGCTCTGTATTTACAAGACTTCAACCTGGAGATCCGCTATATCAAGGGTTCTGACAACACCATAGCCGATGCCCTCTCCAGAGTTTATGAAGTAGAAGCAACTCCATCCATTACTCCACCACATAACGACGTACTTCTTCCAGAACCGCAGGCTTCGGGGGAGAGTTGTGACAATAATCTCCTTCAAGAGATTGAGCCTGCTCTTCCCTCCATAATTACGTCTTCACAATTATATAAAAAGACTATGGAAGAGATGTCCAACAATGACAACAACACCAGCAAGGCTTGCCAGGGTGAGCAAAAACGTATGCAGCCAGCCACCTGTTCGAACTCCAACCACCAAACTACCCGTTGATCGCTACGGCTCCGCTGATTGGTCGCCGGTCTGGCTGCACCTGCCTCGCCCCCCCCAATACTACCTGATGTCTGGGGTCGCCCCAACATCAGTCCTCAGAATGTTCAGTGCTTTCGTGGCCAGCACTCCTCCCAGCTAGACGTTAGCGTGTACTGAGAGAGGTGGTGGCTTTAAGCCAATATTCCAGCACCTCCCATTTTACTTTGTGTTGCACTTCTTGTTATTTTGCCTTAACGTAACTTTTCATTGTGTCATTTAAGTATTCTTATTATTTTGATTCATTGATTTTATTATAAGAATTTGTTTGTGCATTTTATTCATGTTTTGATTTATTTAACGTAATTAAAATTTCATTGTTAAAGTTTACTTGTGTTTTGTGTGTCTTCTCCTTACCTTACCACAGACGAAGTTCCAGTTTTACTTTTTTTTATATAACTATGTGACGAGGCCATACCCCTAGCCTTAAACAGCCGAACACCAACGCGTTACCGTCACAATAGATACGCAGAGTTACGTCTGCTCTACATAAAGTGTTCGATGTGTCTTTTTACATTGCGTTAATTTACAAAGGAAAATTTACATTGCGAGCAAGCAGTGCTCACAGCCCCTGTACAAGGGTCAAATTAAAACTCTTCTAGCCAGAATAGGTCTAGAAGGAGTGGGAGTAAGTGGGGCCGCTCTAACCAGTGTTCTCGGCCTCCACACCCTCAGCCACAACATAACCATAACCAGGCACTGCATCACCAACCTCAACAAGGCCCCTGAACAACATCAACACCAACAGCACACTGAGCACGGATCTCCACTCTTGAATCAGCGGCTTAGCTCTGGCAGTAATCAGTTTGGACAACTTCCTTGCCTCATACTAAGGCCCTTCTCTAAATGCAATCTGAGGGGGGTATAAGGCTGAAACCTGTCGGAGTGATCTCAGGTGCAATCACTGCCACCGGGAAGAGGTCATCCAGAGGACTCATGTTGAAACAAAAGGGATCTGGTTAAACAGGAACAAATGTTTAGAGACCTCATCTCGGATCAATCCAAGAAATACTCAGACTTGGTGCATACTCTTACTCATCAGCATCCTTACTATATATAACCCCACTGCCCCATTCCCCCGAACCCATGCATGGCTATATAACCCCCACCCCATCCCCCCAACCCCATGTGAGGCAATATAGCCCCCCTCCCTCATTTCCTCGATCCCATGTGAGGCTATATAGCCCCTCTCCCAACACCCCGACCACATGCGAGGATATATAACCACCCACCCCATCCCCCCCGACCCCCATGCGAGACTATATAGTGCCCTGCCCCGATACCATGCAAGGTTTTATAACCCCTCCTCCCCGACCCCATATGAGCCTATATAACCCCCTTTCCAACCCCCGACCCCATATGAGCCTATATAACCCCCTTTCCCACCCCCGACCCCATGCAAGGCTACATAACCCCCCTGCCTCATCCAATCCGACCCTAAGGGAGGCTATATAACCCCCACCCCATCCCCCTGACACCATGCGAGGCTATATAACTCCTGCTCCATCCCCCCGACCCTATGCGAGGTTAAATAACACACGCCCCTCCCTTCCTAATCCCTTGCTAGGCTATATAACCCCTACCCAATTCCCTCGATGCTAAGCGAGGCCACAGTCTCCGCGGTGTAGTGGTAAGACACTCGCCTGGCGTTCCGCGAGCGCTATGTCATGGGTTCGTATCCTGGCCGGGGCGGTTTTACTGGGCGCAATTCCTTAACTGTAGCCTCTGTTTAACGCGACAGTAAAATGTGTTCTTGGATGAAAAAAGATTCTTCGCAGCAGAGGATCGTATTCCAGGGACCTGCCCAAAACGCTACGCGTACTAGTGGCTGTACAAGAATGTAACAACTCTTGTATATATCTAAAAAAAAAAATATATATATATATATAACCCCCCACTACATCCACCCGACCCCATGCGAGGCTACATAACATTACGACCCCATGCGAGCCTATATAACCCCATGACCCCATGCGAAGCTACATAACCCCCTGACCCCATGCGAGGCTATATAACCCTCCAACCCCATGTGAGGCTACATAACCCCCCAACCCCATGCGAGGCTATATTACCCCCTGACCCCATGCGAGGCTATATAACCCTCCAACCCCATGCGAGGCTACATAACCCCCCAACCCCATGCTAGGCTATATAAGCCCTGACCCCATGCGAGGCTATATAAACCCCTATCCCATCACCCAACCCTATGCGAGGCCATATAACAACCCACCTCCATCCCCCCGACCTTATGCGAGTCTATATAACACCTCGCCCCATACCCCCGACCCCATGTGATGCTATATAACCATCCGCCCCATTCCCCTGACCCCATGCGAGGCTATATAACTCTCGCCCCATCCCCCTGACCCCATGTGAGGCAATATAACCCCTGCCCCGTCCCCCTGACCCCAAGTGAGGCTATATAACTCTCGCCCCATCCCCCTGACCCCATGTGAGGCTATATAACTCTCGCCCCATCCCCCTGACCCCGTGTGAGGCTATATAACTCTCGCCCCATCCCCCTGACCCCATGTGAGGCTATATAACTCTCGCCCCATCCCCCTGACCCCATGTGAGGCTATATAACTCTCGCCCCATCCCCCTGACCCCATGTGAGGCTATATAACTCTCGCCCCATCCCCCTGACCCCATGTGAGGCTATATAACTCTCGCCCCATCCCCCTGACCCCATGTGAGGCTATATAACTCTCGCCCCATCCCCCTGACTCCATGTGAGGCTATATAACCCCTGCCCCGTCCCCCTGACCCCGTGTGAGGCTATATAACTCTCGCCCCATCCCCCTGACCCCATGTGAGGCTATAGAACTCTCGCCCCATCTCCCTGACCCCATGTGAGGCTATATAACTCTCGCCCCATCCCCCTGACCCCATGTGAGGCTATATAACTCTCGCCCCATCCCCCTGACCCCATGTGAGGCTATATAACTCTCGCCCCATCCCCCTGACCCCATGTGAGGCTATATAACTCTCGCCCCATCCCCCTGACCCCATGTGAGGCTATATAACTCTCGCTCCATCCCTCCAACCCCATGCGTGGCTACATGACCCCCCCTCACCCCATCCCCCCCCGATCCCATGCTGGCTCCACCCCGCACCCCCACCCTGGGAAAATTGTCGGGATTGATATAAGAGGAGAACTACTTGGGACTTGTACTGAACTAAATTAAAAATTACTGTATGTAAAATTAATACAACTAAAATCACTAGCTAGGGTCATAAATCTTAGCTTCTCTTGTCCTAATGACATACTGTGGGGCTGTAAGGGGCATGTGGGGTCCCTAAGGGTGAATGGAGAAGTTGATTGAAGATCTACAATCCACTTGCAGACAGTTCAACACATCAGCTTGTATTGTTAATAGAAGGATAAGTTTAAATAACTCATTTCTATAACTGAACACTGGTTCAGTTTAAATCAAGGATCTAAACATGTACATAGTCCAGCCTAGCACCATCACTACAACAGCCAATATTCACATACTAGTAAACACAACAATTTGTATTATAGAGGTATGATATATAAAGATGCAATTAAAGGACCTTAAATTTGGTCCAAGTGCTGGTATCTAGGCACAAAAGATTATATTCAATATGAAAAACTTATATGATAAATTAAAGATAACTAAGTAAGCAATTGTTAACTTAATGTATATTATCAATTGTATATACAGATATATTCAATTTATATGAAGAGTTTCAGTCAAGCTTGACTTTCAGTGACTGAGGTTGAATAATTTCAATGAATGTCTAGATAGATTGAAAAGACTCGATGAATGAGTGTCCTTTTCTCTTGAAAAGATTAAGTTGCTGAAAGATTAATGAAAACTTATCTTAATCTTGGGCATTGCTCCACACTGTAACAACAAACATATATTGGATTTATTAAGGTTACACAAGCATGCAATATGCCAATCAACACACTACAATAACACTCAATATACTTATGTTTTACAGTCTGAGTGCCGGTGCCTTCTGACATGTCGCCAGATTTGATAACCTCTCATGTAAAGCTTAGGCACTATATATTTATATCACAGGTTTCCTCTTTTATATTCTGGTAGCTTTGCTAGTTGATCATGCCCTTAGCTGTGTTTGCAGTAGGATAAGATAAATTTGATTGTGAAAGCTGCATCACTTGGTGTGCTCCACTCTACACTCTTATTTAGATAAAGTACTGGGAATTTTTCTTTATAGATATAATCCAGGTACTCTCCCAGTTCTACAGAGTAATCACTGGTGATAATGATAAGCTAGTGTGGTGTCCTTTACTGAAAATGTTTGCAAGGCATCGCATCACATGTTCACTCTATTTGTAAGCAAAATGTTCTTCCCCCGGGTGGTGGTGGGTGCTTCTCTCCCAGCCATCGTCACCCATGCTCACTGAGCGAGGTCGCCTTCAATGAATATTTATTGATTATTTTTACTGTCTAGACATATGATTGAGATAAGATGTAATTATAATATATAGATATACACATTCAGATATACACTATACAGATATAGATTTAAAGATTATTTGTAGTACTTGATAGTACTATTGATTCTTATTAAGGATTTGATTTAATCCTCGCCAGAAATCAATTTATTGTTCCAATATTTTTTTTTTAATTACGATATTCTTCTCAAAGCTTCTAGATTCTTGAGAAATCATGCACAAAGTCACATAGGCACCATTTACCCTATGGTGTACGTGATCATAGTGGCAGTGTCATGTATGATCTAGAAGATGGATATTATGAATCTGAAGTGATTCTGATTTGATTTTGATATGATTTAGAAATAATACATTTCTTAAAAAATAATAATGTAGATATAGTGGGTAAAATTTCCCACATCTTCCAGAGGGGAAGAACTGGCACAGAGTCCAATATTAAGAACAATAGTAATCATATGCGTTCATTTATTCTCCATCGGATCGATAAAACTAATGCAAATTTTGTTTGCACTTTTGTGTGACTGTCCATTGTGGATGAGTGTGCCTGTTAGGAGTCTGTGGGTCATGTGGAGTTAGAGGGTCTTGGGGCCCCCCCAGGATCTAACTGTAGCTGGCTCACTGGTTCCATATGAATGAGTTTGTCCAATGTCTTTAGGGATGTTGTTCCTTTAGACAGGATTTTGACTATCCTCAAAATCCCCTGACTATCTGGATGGACCGAGACAACTTTACAAAATGGCCAGTTAGCCCTAGAGCCATCACTGTCTACCAAGACAATATCGCCAGGTTGGGGATTAGATTTATTATGAAGGACATAGGCCCCATAGTGATGTTCTTGTAGAGATGTAAGATATTTTTTGTCCATACATCATTCCATTTTTGGATTATTCTGAACTTATACCCTGAACCAACTCGTTCTGACCCACATATGAGGGCTCTCTGATCTCATCATCCACTAGAGATGGTACTGGAGTCAGAAGTCTTCCATACATTAGGTGGGCAGGACTTAATGGCTCATGTTGAGTAGGATCATGAGACACATATGTCAGCGGCCAGTTATTCACTCCTGGATTCATGCAATTTTTCAAGATTGATTTGATTGACTGTCTTCCCTGAGGAATCCAGTATTGCTGTCTGAGATGTGTGAGTGTGTCTAACACTCCTCCATGCTTGATGATTTGTTGATGTGTGTAACATAATCAACCTTGTGATCCAATGATTCTTTGGTAAAAGCCATGGATGCACAGTATCTAGATATCTGATATCTGAGTGTTCAAGTCTTCCGCCACAACGCAATATATTGTGATTTGCTTGGTCTATCCACAGACCGAGATTGTGTTTTAACTTATGAGGAAGATTTTCATAGTCATTCCCATAAGTTTCTCTCTGGGCTTGTCTTACCCAATATATAAGTGCTTCTAGAAAGGTGTATTTTATGCCTCCTTGTCATGAGATAATGAAACACGTTTTGTGTTACTTTGATTAGTTTGATGAGCAAGGAGTGGCGAGTACAATCCAAGATGCATGTTTGGGCTTGCTGCCTGGTGGTAGTTATGGTTTGTGTCACAGTGACATTTGGCTTTTGTTCCAGCCAACCACCATTCACTAACCATCGAGGCCCATGAAATCAAATATCTGCCTTTGCAAACTGTTTAAACGCAATCCCTCTTGATAAGAGATCAGCCGAATTATATTTTGTTGGTACATGCAACAGTTGAAAGCCTGCTAAAATTTCCCTAATTCCCGAGACTCGATTTCTTACATACGGAGTTGTAAAATGACATCTTCAATGTTCATAGTAGACAAGACTTGTTTGATATGCACTGCTAAGCATGTGCCAGTTAGCAATGCAGTTAGTTCCATCTCAGGCAAAATCCTCTTTTTTACTGGAGCAACTCTAGCTTTAGAGGTAATTAGATATGATTGATGGGAAGTCACTAAGTAAGCACAAGCTCCGAAAGCTCTGGCTGACGAGTCGGTGAATACATATAGTGTTACTTCGTCATTTTTCTCAACTATGTGTCTTGGAAAGATTATCGGTTTGACTAAAGTTTGCTCTTGAGCCATCTCCATCCAAGCTTTTTGTAACTGGAGTGGTAGTGGATCATCCCAACTAACTTTAGTCTTCCAAGCTTCTTGCACCAATAAATGCCTTTTGATTGTTAAAGGGTTCAGTAGACCAAGTGGGTCGAATACTTTGCTAGCCTGTGAAAACAAATCCCTTTTTGCAGCAATGCAATAGTTTGCTGGTACTGATTTGATTGATAAGGTGTCTGAGATTAAGTCCCATCCCATACCTTACACTTTTAGTGATTCTGGTACGAGATATTCAGGGTAATCTCTTGCTATTTGATTATTCAATGTTGCATTTTTAGAGTCCCAAGATTGTAGTGGCATGTTGGCACCTTGCAATTCCTTGTTGACTTCTTGATATATTTGTGACAGATCAATTGTACTGTTAACTGTCCCTTGAAAATTATCTACGTATAGATTTTGACTTATTTCAGCCTTATAGGGATTTAATGATATTTGCAGATGAGGGTCTAGAGTTGCTTGCAACAGAAATGGGCTGGTTTTTCCCCAAAGAGGACAGATGAGAATCTATAAGTCACAATATGGCTATTTAGATCTTCTGGGTTCTCTAACTATAGAAACTTAGTGAAGTCTCTATCTTCTTCCTGTAAGCCAACTCTTAGAAAAGCTTTACTAATATCTGTTGTATATGCATATATGTTAAGTTTATACTTCAGCAGTATGTCATACAATTTCTGTGTCAGATTTGTACCTGTTTGGAAGCAATCATTCAAACTGATTGCTTGGGGTCCAGATTTAGAGCTACATTTAAAAACTATCAGTAAAGAAGTTGTTTTGGATTCTCTCATTACAGACATGTGAGGTAAAAAATGACCTGTTTGCTTATTGTCGTGTTTCATGACTTCGATGAATTTATTCTGTAGCAGTTGTGCAATAATCTCATGACAGAGTTGCAATTGTTCAGGCCTTTTTCTTAGCTTTGCTAACAGGGAATTCAATTGACTATAGACCACATTATAGTTGGTAGGTAAAGTTTTATGGTTAAGTTTCCAAGGTAACCTTACCCAATAGTATCCATCATGGTACTGTACAGTTTCTAAGTACTGACTGTATGTACAGACATCCTCAAGACTTGGTTGTTTCTATTGCATCAAGTTCCCATAATCTATGTACAGATTCTAATCCATCATCAGTCATGTGGGGGATATTAATTGGTAATTGTTCTTTGCCTAGTCAGGCCACAATTACAGTTTCTGTATGGAGTGATTTATCAGGAGTTGAAGGTTCAAGATCTAGTACAGGTCCTGTCATATATAAGCCTTTTGCTGATTTAGAAAATTTATACCCATAGGTTCCTCTGATCCCAAAACGAATTGGTGATAGTAGTCAGCTCCTACCAGGATTCCGATATCCCCTATGTGGACAGAATCAATCAGAGGATCTGCTAATTGGATTCCTTTTTCTTTTAGGAATTTAGTGGTGGCTGCCAGACCAGTCACTTGTAGGTCAGTAGGAACTTTCTCAACTACTATAGCTTCGACAGTCTTTTGGGATGCACCTAGACAGACATTAAGCCTTACTTCCTGATAGGTTTTAAGACCTGGATTGGTAAAAAAAACTGAAATGTATGAAGATAATTGATTTGAAGATTTAATTTATAAATCTTCTACCATCTTTTTACTGATAATGGTTCTGTGAGCCTTGATAAAAAAAAGCCTCTTGTTTGAATACAAGTTCCTTGATTGCTTAGTTCCAGCTGTGCAGTAGGTAATGTGGCTGTGGTAATAGTCTTTGCTACAAAGGCATTAACATTACTCAGTACTTTACAGAATTGTACAGATGTTGAGGTATTATCATCTTTTGGCTCTTCCTAAGATGCACGTTGATTATTGGTTGCCTGTGATCTGGATTGAGTGTTGATATCACTACAGAGTGCTGTGTGATGTACAATTTTGTGAAAATATTGGTAGGTCTGCAATTGAGTGTTGCATTCACTCGAATCGTGCTTCAGCAGACAATGGATGCACCTGTTCAGATATTTCAGTCGACTGATTCGACTGGCACGATCGTCATAAACTGTGCATTGATAAGTGGTATGTGCTTCCTGACAGAATAAACATCTAGGGGCACTTGTAGCTCCTTTTGTTTTATCTGTTTTGGGAGCTTGATTTCCTACAGTTCTGTTTACTGTGGGTGATATTGAATATGAGCCGACATTACTCTGTTTTTACTTTGCGGAAGAGGAGTTCTGTGGCCTTGATTTCTGATTTCCAGTTTGGACATTTTTGTTCTTGTCTGAGGATTCACTTTTAGTGGATTTATCCTATGTTCTAAATTTCCCTTGACTCTGTAATCTTTGTACATAAGCTTGAAGTCCATAAAAGATTTGGTTCAGTGATAAGATGTTGGTGTTATAATGGGTGCATAGGCTGTCTATGACCTCATTAGATAGTTTCCTTTGTATGATTAACTTTGCAAGCCACTCTGCATCTCCTGTGGTTACTTTAGCACTGAGGGCTTTGACAATTGATTCTATAGACAATCAAAATAATTGTAGTGATTCATAAGTCTTATTAGGAGAGGGCAAATCCAATAATTTGTATAAGACAGACAACTGCAGTCTCTTTATCACTGTAGTTATCTTGTAACAACTATATGATATGGTCGTAATCGTCATCTGTTAATGACAAATTTGCGATAACCTGCCTTGCCTCTCCTTTTAACTGGTCTTGTAGATATGGAAACTTAGTAGCCTGTTTGAGAGAAGCCTTGGAGTTTATTATAGAATCAAAGGCTCTCCAGAAGGAATTCCAATCATCTTCATCCTTGCCTTCAAAATATGGTAAATGTACTTTTGGGAACTCTGCTGCTATATATGTGATAGTTGTGGTACCCATCTGAGTGGATGAGTTCACATTTGGTTGGATTACTGCTTGTGATACAAGTTTGTTTAAAGGATCTAATTGATCCTGAATGCTATCTTCATACATTGTTGTTTCAGCAACGATATCCTGAATTTCCCTTCGCGTTAGATCTGCATTAACTATTTCTGTTAGATAAATCTCTGCATGGTGTTTGATTTGTTCAAATTTGTCAATAACAGCTTTGAGCCTGTTATTCAGAGTTATTAAATTAGGAGATGCTAGTGTAGCTAACCTTTGACATTTGTCAATCAATTGAGATAGGTGACTTTGTAAACCAACAAGAGTCCTCCTATTTCCTGTTTCAGCTATTAGCCATTTTGACTTTTCCGAGTTTCCGAGATATTTTCTTTTTTTTTTTTGTATAAAAATAAGTATAACTGTTAATGTATTTTATTAAATGAGCTATCCTGCCTACTTAGGTAATGATTCCAAAGATCTTCCTTCCTTTCCTCCCTGGAATCTGGATGTAGCAGGCAGCACAATTATCAAAAGTGTAAATATTTGGTTATTTTCATCCCAATGCACCAAATCGGTAAATTTATAATAATTGTTTAAAAATAGTAAATGGCACTATTTTTGCAAAATTATTACAAGATATATTACCCTAGTAAGGGTTTGATAAGATCCTGTAGAATTGCCTACCGATTTTACCTGAAATAGAGTTTGCTACAGTTGATTATGCATATATTTTGAAATGTAATGCTCTTATTGTTAAGAAACACTTTTTTTTTTAACCAGAGAATTGCGCAATGCACCTGCAGGTGCTCGACGGTGGGTGGGCAAAGAGTCTCTAGGATTTTATATTTTTAGAGTATGATTCAAAACTCCCGCGGCTACATGGGGTTCATATCAGTTTCCTCAGGACTGTTGTAAACAGACGCAAATTATAAAAAAATTCATGGGCAACATTCCTGGGGGTGAGAGCCTCAGTACTGACTGAGCAATCAAGGCTGGCACACGCAGCATGAGTTCACAGAACTGTTGTTCAGCTTGTGACCACAGCATTGCCTAATAATGTCAATATATATATATATATATATATATATATATATATATATATATATATATATATATATATATATATATATATATATATATATATATATATATAACTGGTATTATTTAGCCATGATAGTATTACAGAAGAGCCTGAGTGTGTACAATGTTCAAATATCAGTGAATCAATGCTGTTCACGATGTTCACAGCATTAGCCACAGCATTAGCCACAGCATTATTTCGTCCATCTAGGAATCTTCAAATGACTTCATATGTTTCTTTACAAATAGCCTTGTAATCAATAATTCATTTACAGGATTGTGATAATAGCAGGATTGTGGTGATAATTAGCTCTGTGCATAGTATTGTGGGAGGAGGAAGTTTGGTGAGGGAGGGAATCCAGATAGCGTCACTGTGTGTGGCAGCCACTCTTGTTTTGCTCACCACACTAGCTTAGTGGCTCGTTATGGTGAACACACATGTACATGAATATATACAATGTGTGTATATATTGTGACAATAAACTCTTTCAAGAGAGATTGAGCCTGCTCTTCCCTATATCATTTACGTCATTCTACAAGTACAAGATACTATATTGAAGATACGTCCACCAGTATCACCAAACGTTTTGCCCAGGAAGTAAAGCGTACCTTGCACCACCAGACATGCCGGCTCTCCACCCGTCGTCAACGAGCAAACTACCCATTCTCCGCCTGCCTGCTCCTGATTGGCTGGTGTATCGCCAACAGCACCTGCACCTGCACTCACGCCCTCTACGTGAGTCGACGTCTGGGCCAGCTCACGCCGTCCTCCTCAAAATATCTCTGTGCTCTTAGAAGTTGACATCTCTCTCTGGTAGACTAAGCCCTGGCTGTCGTGTACTAAGGGAGGTGGCAGCTCTAGCCAATATTCTCAGCACCTGATTATTATTATTATTATTATTATTGTCTTGCACTTTATTTTATTTTAGAGTAAATTTTCACGTTATTAATTATTCATATTATTTTGTTTGTTGACTTGTTTTGAATTTTACGTAAGCCAAGGGATTGTCTTTGTTCATATCTTGTTTTCTAAAGTAATTAAAATTTCATTTTTTATATTTTGTGTTTTGCGTGTCTTCCCATTACCTTACCACAGACAAACAGGCAAGCAGTCTCTTTTTTTTCTGTAAACGTGACAAGGCATTGCCACCTGCCATTGGAGGACTGACAAACATCAACACTCCAACACTTTACCGTCACATTTCATGGGGGCCTGTCCGGGAGCTTCACTCAGGTGCTAGTACCAGAATGTAAATTTGTGGTAAGCTTACTTGGCTTTGGTACAGTTACTTTTCACTATTTTCAATATTCAATTTTATTTTTCATATGGTGCTGTGTGTATTGTGCATTCCGAGAGTAGCATATGGTGAGTGTGAGACAACTTTGGATTACGTGGTGACTGTAGGCCTCAGTCATTCTCTTAATTGGTCATCTCTCCCTCCATGTTATTACTCGTGTTTACCATCTTTTGTCCCTAGGATATTTCTCATATTTTCGGCAGATCATCATATTGGTACCCTGGTACTGTGGTCTGTCCCCGGGTCAAGAGCACCTAATCTTCTGCAATCCGACAGTAGGAGGATAAAGAGGGCCATAGTTCCCCTAGCACGAACTTTGTTGCTGAATTGGGACCTCAGCAGCAGTTCTCGTCACCAGTTGACACCTCGCACCCCTACACGTCGGTCAGAGATGATGATATTTACCTAGGTAGGGAATTAGCTTTCTTTTTCAGAGCACAAAAGTTCGCTAATTCTGTAAGTATCATATTTCATTTCAGTGGGAAAAACTTGCTTATGTCCTATAGAGACTCGGCAAGGTATGCCTACATTCTTGGACTACCTAATTCACCTTTGAGGCAATTAAATGTTTCATTTGTTTTAGAAACTCAGTTTCACTTACTTAGTAGGATTTTCTTGCCCTTATCCTCTTACATTGAGTACCGGGTACAAGATTTCCTGCGATCTTGATTTATTAATCATTTACCATCTTGAAATTAACATTAATTGTTAACGATTCCACAGGATAGGTACCAGTTGCCACGTTGTCCTGTTTCTGACATTCACCATATCACAACAGTATATTCGTTGTACACTTATTTGCTAATTTCACCATGTTTCGTCTCCAAGCTTTCCATGCAGATCCAGCAGGTGAAATAGGGAACTTAAGTCGTGCCAAGAGGACTGAATTACAAACTCTTGCACATGAGTATCGACTAGATGTTCCCCATGGAGCCAACAAAAATGAACTGCATAACCTGTTACTGGATCATCTCTTAGAGGAAGGTCGGATTGACTCTGAAACTCACGAAACTTACTCTATTACAGATAAACCTGATTTGGCAACTATGAAACTCAAACTAGAACTGGCCAAGATCGAACGAGAGCAGCAAAGGGAAGCAGCTGCCATACGAAAGGAAGAAAAGGAACGTGAAATCGCCCTCAAGGAACGAGAAGCTGCAGTCAGGAAAGAAGAACAAGAAAGAGAGATCGCCCTCAAGGAACGTGAAACTGCAATACTCCGTGAGCGTGAGCGAGTTCAGCTTGAAGCAAAACATCGTCACCTGGAGATGCAACGCGAGCATGACAAACAACAAGCAGCTCTGGCTATGGAATGTCGTCAACAAGAATTCGCGTTGGAAACTACACACCTCACTCAACGCCAGCAAGCTACCGCCAGTCTTCCAGTAAGTTTCAATATCTCCCATGCAAGTAAGTTAATGCCACCATTCGTAGAGACAGAAGTCGACGTATTTTTTACCACCTTTGAGACCCTTGCTAATCAACTTAGCTGGCCTGCCGACCAATGGGCTACCCTTCAAAGAGTACATCTCACAGGTAGAGCTGCAGTTACACTCAGTACTTTGGCGTCTGAGAATGACTACCAGACCCTGAAGCAAGCAGTGTTGGACGCCTACCTTCTCTCCACCGAAAGCTACCGAAGAAAATTCCGTGACCACCTAAAAGCAAGTACCACCACCTTTCTAGAATTTGCTAATACCAAAAGGAGATATTTTATGAAATGGCTGGAAGCAGCACATGTCTCTACCTTTGCAGAACTCGTCAACCTCATGCTAGTTGAAGAATTCTTGAGGCGTGTGCCTCCTCCTGTCCGTTTATATTTAGCAGATAAAGAAGAGACCGACTACCTAAAATGTGCTAAGTCGGCTGACACTTACAGCCTCATCCACCGGCTGACACCAGAACCATCCTCCAGTAAGAAGTCTTGGTACAGTTACGAGAAAGTGAGAACCGATCAAGCTGGCTCGCAATTGTACTGTAAGTATTGTAGACTCTATGGACATACCATAGATAAATGTGGTAAGTCTCAATACAAAGGTAATACTGAATCCACTAAACCCAAACAGACTCCTCCTAAGTCCGGTAAGCCTGTGATGAATGTTGGTGTTCATGTTAATGATCTTTCTCTCTTCAGTAAACACCTGTATCTTGGAACTGTCTCTACCAACGGTTCAGATCCGGAGGGACGTTTCAAACTGAAGATCTTGAGGGACACAGCGGCTCTTCAATCAATCCTTTTGAAATCAGCTGTGCCCAATATCGCCTACACCGGGGAAACTGTCTTCATCACTGACCTCACTGCTACCACTCCTTATCCACTCGCCAGAGTCCACCTGGATTGTCCCTTCGTGACCGGTGAAGTCACAGTCGCCATCAGGGAAAAGCCTTTTCTCATGCCTGGAGTGCAACTTCTCCTGGGCAACGACTTGGCAGAAGACCTGCAACCGACCAACCTGATCGTCATGGACAAACCCCAGGTGTGTACCTCTGTAATGGATAATCCCATCTTTGAGTATGTTCTAGCAAAGGTTCAAGAGAGTGATGAAGTTTCTCCTCCGGTTTTAGTGACCACCCGTGCATAAGCTGCACGACCACAGCCAGCTGACTCTACTGCTACCACTGTCCCTCAAGACCCTCAGAAACTACCCCCGAATCTGACCACGTTGGAGTTCCGTAAGTTACAGAGGGAAGATCTTACCTTAACACCATTATTCTTCCAGGCTGAGACTCAACCTGACAGTATTCCTGGGTTATTTCTAGAGAACGAGTTGCTCTACCGCAGATACAGACCCAGTAAACTGAAGGAGGAGGACGATTGGGCCAACGTCGAACAACTAGTGATTCCTGCCAGCCTGCGGCCCACTATTCTACACCTGGCCCACGGAGCACTTTCGCACTACGGTTTTAACAAGACCTACCACGGAATCCGTCAAGACAACTACTGGCCAGGTATGGTAAATAGCGTCAAACAGTGTCATACATGTCAGATGGCAGGTAAACCGAACATCTCTATTCCCAGAGCACCACTGACACCCATCCAGGTGCCTGCGGAACCTTTTCACAGACTTATTATAGACTGTGTTGGTCCTTTACCTCGGACCAGTTCTGGTAACGCCTATATACTAACCATCCTGTGTCCTACCACCAGATTCCCCATAGCAGTTCCAGTAAAGAACATTACGGCTGCTACTGTGGTGAAACATTATTGAAGATCTTCACCCAGTATGGATTTCCAAGGGAGGTTCAGAACGACTGTGGTACCAACTTCACCAGTGATCTCTTCAAGAGGACACTGGAAGAGTTCAACATCACACAGGTATTGTCCAGCCCCTATCATCCTGCTTCACAGGGTTCTCTTGAGCGTAGTCATCAGACTATTAAAGCACTCCTGAAGAAGTTTTGCAATGAAACCTCTAAGGATTGGGATAAACAACTAGATCCAATCATGTGTATATTTAGAAGTCTTCCCAATGAGTCTCTAGGAGTATCTCCTTATGAGATGCTCTACGGACGTAAGTGCCGTACTCCTCTCAAAGCTTTTAAAGACTCTCTACGTGATGCCACCTTCAGTGAGCATCAGAATGTGCCCCAGTTTCTTCAAAACCTACAACACATTCTAGAGAGGGTGCATAACTTTGCTAAGGATAATCTATTGAAAGCACAGGAGAGGATGAAGACTCATTACGACCAAAACAGCAAAGTAAGGAAATTTAAACCGGGAGACTTTGTGCTGACCTATTTCCTTATCCCAGGTTCTCCTTTGCAAAACAGGTTTTCAGGACCCTACCGCATCAAGGAGTGCAGAAACAACCACAACTACGTTCTAGAGACTCCAGATAGGCGGCGGAAGACCCAGTTGTGCCACGTCAACCTCCTGAAGCTATATAACGGTACTCCTCCCACTGTGTTCATAGCATATTCTACCTTTAAAGGTCCATACATCCACAGTGAGACCTTCCCTGCTTCTCCTCCCGAAAGCACTGACACTGAGTCAGCGCTTTCTAATTCGGAAATCCTAACTGATCTTCATAACCATTTTCAGGACCATAATAGTGCTCTTCTGCCATATTCTAATCCTATTCTCGCCTCGCCAGATATCACCAAGCCTTTCATCCTCCATGTCGACGCCAGTGGTACCGGCATCGGGGGTGACCTAATGCAACAACGAGGCGAGGAGAAGATACCTGTTAGCGACCACAGCTAGAAGGAACTACAGCACAATAGACAGGGAGCTACTCATCGTCCTGAACTTGCAGCACTTCAAACAATACCTGAAAAGTGCTCGGTCTACCACCATCTACACGGACCACAACACCCTACACCTCCTGCAGCAAGCCCAATTCAACACTCAACGTCTTCTACGATGGGCTTGATATCTGCAGAAATTCAACCTGGAGATTTCTACATCAAGGGGTCTGACAACATCATAGCCGATGCTCTCTCCAGAGTCTATGAAGTAGAGGTAACTCCACCTATCACTCTACCACATGAAGACGTAACTTCTTCCGGAACCGCAGGCTTCGGGGGAGAGTTGTGACGATAATCTCTTTCAAGAGAGAGTGAGCCTGCTCTTCCCTATATCATTTACGTCATTCTACAAGTACAAGATACTATATTGAAGATACGTCCACCAGTATCACCAAACGTTTTGCCCAGGAAGCAAAGCGTACCTTGCACCACCAGACACGCCGGCTCTCCACCCATCGTCAACAAGCAAACTACCCATTCTCCGCCTGCCTGCTCCTGATTGGCTGGTGTATCGCCGACAACACCTGCACCTGCACTCACGCCCTCTACGTGAGTCGACGTCTGGGCCAGCTCACGCCGTCCTCCTCAGAATATCTCTGTGCTCTTAGAAGTTGACATCTCTCTCTGGTAGACTAAGCACTGGCTGTCGTGTACTAAGGGAGGTGGCAGCTCTAGCCAATATTCTCAGCACCTGATTATTATTATTATTATTGTCTTGCACTTTATTTTATTTTAGAGTAAATTTTCACATTATTAATTATTCATGTTATTTTCTTTGTTGACTTGTTTTGAATTTTACGTAAGCCAAGGGATTGTCTTTGTTCATATCTTGTTTTCTAAAGTAATTAAAATTTCATTTTTTATATTTTGTGTTTTGCGTGTCTTCCCATTACCTTACCACAGACAAACAGGCAAGCAGTCTCTTTTTTTTTCTGTAAATGTGACAAGGCATTGCCACCTGCCATTGGAGGACTGCCGAACATCAACACTCCAACACTTTACCGTCACAATATATACCCATGTACATATGTGTGTAGTATTGTGGGAGGAGGAAGTTTGGTGAGGGAGGGAGGGAATCCAGATAGCGTCACTGTGTGTGCAACCACTCTTGTTTTGCTCCCCATACTAGCTTAATAGTTTGCTATGGTGAACACATATGTACATGGGTATATACAATATTGTGTATATAGTGTAATAACAACAACAGGAGTATGTTAGGAGGAACCATTTTGGTGAGGGAGGTGACGTACTCGTAGCATCGTCTGCTGGCTGCTGTGTGATTTCTCATGCAGTGTATAACGACCACTGTGCTGTTTGGACAAAATAACGGCTTACTTGCATAGTTCTGGTGAACAAAACATGTAGATATGTATACATATCGTGTGTAAATAGTGTAATATAGCAATAACAGTATGGTTCGAGGAGCAATGTTGGCGAGTAAGGTGCAAGGAGTAAGCTAGGTGTTGGAGGAGTGAGGGAGGGCTGGCTTGTACCTGTCTGGGTAGGTACAAGAGGAAAAGGTACAAGTCATGGAAAAGAGCGGAGGTTTCCACACTGCAGTCTACACTAAGGAAACGAACATAGGAATGTGCCTAAATGCCAACAGCGACTGCCCAGACAGGTACAAGAGGAGTGTTGTTAACGCTTATGTCGACCGTGCTCTCAGCCACAACTCAGAATGGAAGCAAGTCGACGAAGAACTCTGTAGGGTAAGGCAGGTACTAGTCAACAACGGCTTCTCCAATGGTTTCGTCGAAGACATCATAAGAAGGAAAGTGAAACGCCATGCAACCTCTGAAGAGACAACCAACACAACACCTATACCCCCTATTAGACTATTTTACAGGAACTTCTTTTCAACAGCTCATAAAACGGAGGAAAGGGTCCTGAATGATATTGTTAATAGAAACGTTATCCCTACAGACCAAAATCAGAGGATACAACTGACGATTTACTATATAACCAGAAAAACGGCCAGCCTACTCATGAGAAACTCTCCAGACACAAAGCAGAACGCTTTAAAAGAGACCAACGTCGTCTATGCCTTCAAATGCCCTCTTAGGGACTGTAAGCTCCAAAAAAAACAGTATATAGGCAAGACAACAACATCTCTTTCTAGGCGTTTAACGATGCATAAGCAACAGGGCTCCATTAAGGAACATATAATCTCTTCCCACAACCAAACCATCGCCAGAGAAATCCTAGTAAACAACACAGAAATCATCGATAGATACAGCGATAGCAGGCGGCTTGACGTCTGCGAGGCACTACACATCAAGAAGTCAACACCAGCAATCAACAGCCAATTAATGCACAACTATATTCTACCCACCTCAAGACTCCGCTCCAATATAGAAGCATCAAGAAATATGGACCAATAGGCTTTCTACAAATCACTTCCATTCAATACCCATTGTTTCGTGTTCTGTCTTGTGTTTAGGAATTTAATACCCTATTAATACCACCTCACCCCATCCACCTCACTCAAATGTAGATATAAACAAATCGGAGATGTGTAAGTTCTCACCATCTGGTCACCACTTGGTCCGGGAGACGTCTCCCGTCAGTCACGCAGGGTGCAGTCGCGCCTCCACAGATCTCCAGTATCAGCTCTTGATACTGGTAATGGCTCAAAAGGGCCACCACTTACGGGCGATTCATGCCCGTGCCACCTCTTGGGTGGCTTAATCTTCATCAATCAATCAATCAGTGTAAGTTCTATTCAGTTGTGTATGTGTAAGCTAAAGTCTTTGAAAATGTAATAAGTTTTACGAAACGCGCTCAAGTGTCGCGTCAGACTAGAAATAATAATGAATTTTGGAGAATTGATTTTTGAATTACCACCAACAGTGAAAAGAAACGCACGAAAGATCGAGAAAATTCGTGTTAGAATTATTAATCTTACTTTTTCGGTCATATTTAATAATATATATATATATATATATATATATATATATATATATATATATATATATATATATATATATATATATATATATATATATATATATATATATATATATATATATATATATATATATATATATATATATGTCGTACCTAGTAGCCAGAACGCACTTCTCAGCCTACTATGCAAGGCCCAATTTGCCTAATAAGCCAAGTTTTCATGAATTAATTGTTTTTCGACTATCTAACCTACCTAACCTAACCTAACCTAACTTTTTCGGCTACCGAACCTAACCTAACCTATAAAGATAGGTTAGGTTAGGTTAGGTAGGGTTGGTTAGGTTCGGTGTTATATCTATGTTAATTTTAACTCCAATAAAAAAAAATTGACCTCATACATAATGAAATAGGTAGCTTTATCATTTCATAAGAAAAAAATTAGAGAAAATATATTAATTCATGAAAACTTGGTTTATTAGGCAAATCAGGCCTTGCATAGTAGGCCGATAAGTGCATTCTGGCTACTAGGTACGACATATATATATATATATATATATATATATATATATATATATATATATATATATATATATATATATATATATATATATATATATATATATATATATAACTGAAAACTCACACCCCAGAAGTGACTCGAACCCATACTCCCAGGAGCAACTGGTATGTACAAGACGCCTTAATCCACTTGACCATCACGACCGGACATAATGAGGTGATAGCCGAGGCTATTTGAACCACCCCACCGCCGGCACTCGGATAGTAATCTTGGGCATAGCATTTTACCAAATCACCTCATTCTTTGGGGCACACGTGAGGAACACAAATGCGAACAAGCCTGAATGGTCCCCAGGACAATATGCAACTGAAAACTCACACCCCAGAAGTGACTCGAACCCATACTCCCAGGAGCAACTGGTATGTACAAGACGCCTTAATCCACTTGACCATCACGACCGGACATAATGAGGTGATAGCCGAGGCTATTTGAACCACCCCACCGCCGGCACTCGGATAGTAATCTTGGGCATAGCATTTTACCAAATCACCTCATTCTTTGGGGCACACGTGAGGAACACAAATGCGAACAAGCCTGAATGGTCCCCAGGACAATATGCAACTGAAAACTCACACCCCAGAAGTGACTCGAACCCATACTCCCAGGAGCAACTGGTATGTACAAGACGCCTTAATCCACTTGACCATCACGACCGGACATAATGAGGTGATAGCCGAGGCTATTTGAACCACCCCACCGCCGGCACTCGGATAGTAATCTTGGGCATAGCATTTTACCAAATCACCTCATTCTTTGGGGCACACGTGAGGAACACAAATGCGAACAAGCCTGAATGGTCCCCAGGACAATATGCAACTGAAAACTCACACCCCAGAAGTGACTCGAACCCATACTCCCAGGAGCAACTGGTATGTACAAGACGCCTTAATCCACTTGACCATCACGACCGGACATAATGAGGTGATAGCCGAGGCTATTTGAACCACCCCACCGCCGGCACTCGGATAGTAATCTTGGGCATAGCATTTTACCAAATCACCTCATTCTTTGGGGCACACGTGAGGAACACAAATGCGAACAAGCCTGAATGGTCCCCAGGACAATATGCAACTGAAAACTCACACCCCAGAAGTGACTCGAACCCATACTCCCAGGAGCAACTGGTATGTACAAGACGCCTTAATCCACTTGACCATCACGACCGGACATAATGAGGTGATAGCCGAGGCTATTTGAACCACCCCACCGCCGGCACTCGGATAGTAATCTTGGGCATAGCATTTTACCAAATCACCTCATTCTTTGGGGCACACGTGAGGAACACAAATGCGAACAAGCCTGAATGGTCCCCAGGACAATATGCAACTGAAAACTCACACCCCAGAAGTGACTCGAACCCATACTCCCAGGAGCAACTGGTATGTACAAGAAGCCTTAATCCACTTGACCATCACGACCGGACATAATGAGGTGATAGCCGAGGCTATTTGAACCACCCCACCGCCGGCACTCGGATAGTAATCTTGGGCATAGCATTTACCAAATCACCTCATTCTTTGGGGCACACGTGAGGAACACAAATGCGAACAAGCCTGAATGGTCCCCAGGACAATATGCAACTGAAAACTCACACCCCAGAAGTGACTCGAACCCATACTCCCAGGAGCAACTGGTATGTACAAGACGCCTTATCCACTTGACCATCACGACCGGACATAATGAGGTGATAGCCGAGGCTATTTGAACCACCCCACCGCCGGCACTCGGATAGTAATCTTGGGCATAGCATTTTACCAAATCACCTCATTCTTTGGGGCACACGTGAGGAACACAAATGCGAACAAGCCTGAATGGTCCCCAGGACAATATGCAACTGAAAACTCACACCTCAGAAGTGACTCGAACCCATACTCCCAGGAGCAACTGGTATGTACAAGACGCCTTAATCCACTTGACCATCACGACCGGACATAATGAGGTGATAGCCGAGGCTATTTGAACCACCCCACCGCCGGCACTCGGATAGTAATCTTGGGCATAGCATTTTACCAAATCACCTCATTCTTTGGGGCACACGTGAGGAACACAAATGCGAACAAGCCTGAATGGTCCCCAGGACAATATGCAACTGAAAACTCACACCCCAGAAGTGACTCGAACCCATACTCCCAGGAGCAGCTGGTATGTACAAGACGCCTTAATCCACTTGACCATCACGACCGGACATAATGAGGTGATAGCCGAGGCTATTTGAACCACCCCACCGCCGGCACTCGGATAGTAATCTTGGGCATAGCATTTACCAAATCACCTCATTCTTTGGGGCACACGTGAGGAACACAAATGCGAACAAGCCTGAATGGTCCCCAGGACAATATGCAACTGAAAACTCACACCCCAGAAGTGACTCGAACCCATACTCCCAGGAGCAACTGGTATGTACAAGACGCCTTAATCCACTTGACCATCACGACCGGACATAATGAGGTG